>NC_061153.1:5014999-5314999 GCF_905220365.1 Vanessa cardui | reverse complement strand
CATCAATGCGCAAAGTGTTCCAAGTCATTTTTCCGATCTCTATTCTACATTTAACCAGGCATCCATTCATGCTGTTCTTATTTCCGAGACCTGGTTAAAACCTTCTCTTCATTCTACTTCTTTTTCTATACCTAATTACATCTTAATCAGGAATGATCGAATCGGAAAAACTGGTGGGGGTGTTGCAATATATTTAAAAAGTCACATCCCTTACAAACTTATTTGTCAATCAACTTCCCAGTATAACGCATCTTCTGAATATTTATTCATCGAGATAGATGTAGGCACCAAGATAGCCTTGGAGTGGTCTATTGTCCCCCCAATATCAATTATTTTTCTTCTCTTGAGTCCCTCTTCGAGAATCTAATGTTTAACTACACTAATCTTTTTGTAATGGTGGATATCAACACCTATCTGATTAAGAGTAATTATCGGTTGTCTAAGCTCAGATTTATACTAGACTCCTTTAACCTCCAGGTTTTACCGTTCGCTGCAACACACCACCCAATCGACGGTCCCGATCTGTTAGACTTAATTATAGTCTGAGTCTCTTAGACTTAATTATAACGTCTAAAGGTGACTTGGTCTCTAAATTTGGTCAGTTTTCAGCGCCGGAATTCTCTCACCACGATCTAATATTCGCTTCCTTTAAATTCAGATCACCTAAGCCCAAACCCAAGACGCTGCTGCTGCGAAGCTACCGTTACCTAGATCTCGATAGGTTATTGGACGATGCTACTCTTATTCCTTGGACGCAGATAGAGGTGTTGTCATCAATTGACGAAAGTTGCATTTCCTGTGCTCTAAATTAATTGAATTATTCGACCGACACTCGCCTCTACGCCTTGTTAAAATAAAAAAAAAATCAAACCATTGGTATAATGACGATTTAAGAAAAACGAGAGCCAAGAGGGGTAAAGCCTTCCGTAAGTATAAGAGAGACCGTTCTTCTTTCTATTGGTCAGCTTATAAACTGCAAGGAATCGCTGCAATAAGTTGTGTAGGAAGCTCAAACGCCGATATATCTTTGACAAAATACGTGAATCTTCTCCCGAGGAAGCTTTAAAATTTTTAAATACCCTCGGTATTGGCAAGTCTCAAACTTTCTCTGATCAATCTCAATTGGATTTAAACAATCTCAGTCTTCACTTCTCTTCACCTCCAGTCCTCGACTTGCAAACTAAACTTTCAACGCTTTCTGAAATACATGGCTTGCCTAGAATCACTTCCCCACCTTTCAGCTTTTCTCCTATTACGGAGAATGATGTTAAGAAAACCATTCTCTCGATCAAATCTAAGGCGGTTGGTTGCGATAGAGTAAGTCGAATTATGATTACCCTTATCCTCAATTTTCTAATTCCCTCCATAACTCATATCGTAAACTTCTCCTTTACCACGAGTACATTTCCTAAGATGTGGCGCAAGGCTTTTGTTCTCCCACTCCTTTAAATATCAAATCCTTCGCTACCTTCTCATTTTCGTCCTATAACAATTCTCCCCTTATTATCCAAAATCCTGGAGTCCATTGCACACCAACGAATCTCTTGCTACCTTCATAAATGCGACTTTTTTAATCCACTCCAATCGGGCTTTCGGCCAGGTCACAGCACAACAACAGCATTGTTAAAGGTCACGGACAATATTCGTATTGCCATGGAAAACCAGCAACTCACAATGCTCCTGTTAATTGACTTTAGCAATGCTTTCAATACAGTAGACCATGACCTCCTTCTTGCATTTCTTTCGCATGCTAACTTGTCAGAATCTACTGTTGAATGGTTTTCTTCTTATCTTCGAGGGCGCCGGCAATCCACACGCATTGGTCAGCTACAATCTGATTGGTGCGAAGTGAGTGCCGGCGTTGCTCAAGGCGGCATATTATCTCCTCTGTTATTTTCTGTTTTTATAAACGCCATCACTAAAATTTTAACTTCGCACTACCATCTGTATGCCGATGACTTGCAGCTCTACGAACACTCTGCTGTCAATGATCTTGCCGCGGCTATTAACTCCCTAAATGATAATCTCCACCGCATTTTTCTTTGGTCCGCTAAATATGGTATCACTGTCAATCCATCCAAGTGTCAAGCCATCATTATAGGCAGCAGGAGACAGTTAGCTAAGCTAGATGCTCTGACTCTGCCATGCCTAAGATATAACAATATACCAATAGAGTTCAGCAGTAGTGTTAAAGACCTCGGCATTATCATTGACAGTAAACTCACTTGGGGGGAACATATTAAAGAAGTTTCTCGTAGGTTTTACGCCACTATGCATTCCATGATGCGTTTAAAAAAAATTTTGCCCATGGAAACTAAAATCCAGCTTGTTTAAAATCCGACCACGTTTCTCGTTTTAGGAAACAGTTACACTGGCTTCCTATACGGAAACGTAGATATACTCGGCTTCTATGTCTTCTCTACTCCATTCTTACCGACCCTAATGCCCACTTACTTATCCTCTAAATTTTCTCTTTTTTCCTCTACTCATAATAAGCCCTTACGATCCTCTCAATTCCTTACCCTTTTCATACCTTCCCATAAATCTGGCTTTGTTTCCAACTCTTTCTCTCTAGTTGCAGCCCGGCTTTGGAACACTTTGCCTGATTCTATTCGTAGAGCTCCATCGCGCGATTCCTTCAAGCGCCAAGTAAAACAATTTTATCTGTCGTCTGTCGACACTGTGTGATGTATTTTCATCAATACCATTCTCATAATTGGATTCATATAAATATATATATATATATATATATATATATATATATATATATATATGAATTCATATATATATATATATATATATATATATATATATGAATTTATGTATATTATGTATATGTATATTTTATATTATGTATAACATCGATTTAATTAATTTACTGTATTATTATTATTATATATATGTATAGGAGTCTATCGCTATGTATATATTTTAAATTTTTCTTTAACTTCTGTGCACACCCTACTGACTTCTCTCCTGCACTATTCTGGGTTGGCTGGCAGAAAATGCTGTAATAGCGTTAAGTCCGCCCTTTGTACATGTTTGATCTGTGCAATAAAGAATAATAAACAATAAAAAAAAAACTCAGTAACATTAGAATTCAAACAAACGAGCCCTTGACGAAAAGAAATCATTTCCTGTCTAACTGAAATCAGGTCCGTTCTGAGTAATTTAATTTGTTGACCCAATAAAGTAATCGAGTCGCTACTGTCTAGGTTCGTATCCAAAAAATTATCTTCGGCCATTTCAAAATCCAGACCCATAGGCAAGCCTGATCCGGAGGAAGTTCTATAATCACCGGTAGTTGCAATTAACGAGTTCTTTTCCTGTGCTAGGGGTTTTTCCTTGCAACCTCGGCATAGCCAGTTGGGGGGCGCGCGAGAATCTGTAGAAGTATTGACACCGCATGATCGGTGAAATATAGACGCACATATTGTACATTTAACGCCATCTGCCGAGGAGAGGAATTTTCCGCACTGGTTGCATTTATTAGCCATCGATGATAATAAGGGTAACTGATTACTAGATGGGCGCTATGAGTATTAAATTTAAATTAGTTTATATAGTTTTTTATTATTATTAATATTGTATTAATCACTTGGACGGATATCACTATTTCACTTTGATCCCATAATAGTCCTTCATACACTTGCGTTCTCAATACTCATATGACTAAATATATATATTTTTTTCAATGTGTGAAGGTATAATAAAAAATTTACACTAATAATCACCATGTAATCACAAATTGTTTTAATTATAAACTGGTCTTACAAGAACTACCCTCTTCTCAAACAGGACCGAGCGGAATCGCATAAATACGGCAGAACGCTTAGTAACGGGTTTAATGTTCGGTTGACTGTCGGTCGATTGGGTTCGAGTCTGTTTGTATCGGTCGTGGTATTTACTGTTCTTACATACGTACATACTAATTAATCGTCTATGTATTGAAATATTCTTGTAACCGATTAAAATTATGTAGTGATGGTAATTGTGTTCAATTATAAATAAATAAAGATCTGTAAAGTATAAGTTAGTCATTCGTGTTATTTTTTTTTTATTTAATTAATCTTAGGGTTTGTTAGATCAGAAGTGGGATCACCAAAATACGTGATCCTGCCGCTGGTCCGTCCGAATTAGTTTGTTTTAGTTTTCGCTATCTAAAATTAAATTCTAAATCCGTTTTTATTTCTACCCTCATTTGTATCTAATTTGTGATAATGTCTCATCGCTCGTCTCGATATAGGAATCGTGAATACGTTAAAGAATACACCAGGTCTAGGTCTGACTCTCGCGACAGTCGTAGTGTGTCAAGGTTATACGTCCCCCAATGACACATGAACGTATAAGTGATTGCGGTCGTCACCGTGAATATTCTAGACGAACACAATTATCGCGTTATTGTCGAGTACGTTCTCGGGAACATGATAATGTCTTAGATAGAATACTCTCATGGTTAGACGTGATTGGCGACCGAATCCAACCAACATCTGAAACGTCAGGTAATGATGGCTCATCTCATCCGACAGTCAACCGACCATTGCAACCGCCGTTGTTGCCGTCAGCGGGCCCGACGTCTGTTACTAGTAACGAGAAAGACTAGGGAACCGTTGAGGGAACAATCAATGAAAGCGTTTCGGGTGTCGTGTCGAACAGTGCGCGAGAAACCAAAAATTGTTCGGAATTGCTGGGGCACTATCGGAATTATTAAAAGTGAATACTCGAAATTTCTATGTTTCACCATTTGACCCGAGCGTTCATGAATTTGACGATTGGTGCACGGAAGTAGAATTGCGCTTGTAGTTTAAACAAATGGGATGACCGCGAATGTCTAGTTCGTGTAAAAATTTAATTTAATTTTGTAGTGAAGTGATTTTTTTGTAAAGAAAATAATAATCACCCAGAAGATTTTACAAACATGATTTTACAAACATTGAATCATTTTTTGATAAAGTACCCCATAAAATAACATTTCATTTAAAATCATCTACATCAAATGCAGCTAGGTTATTAAATAATAGTGTTTCTAAATGCGTTATTGATTTTTCATTTGAAACGGTTTCTGCAATAGATGTCATAAAAGTATTTAAAACTATAAATATTAAAAAAACTAACGACATATGGGGCATTTCGGTAAAATTTTTTAATAACATCATATACGATATTGCTCCGTATATAGCAGTAATTTTTAACAAGAGTTTGGACACGGGTTCATTTCCTAACTTGTTAAAATGTAGTAAAGTTTTACCACTTTTTAAATCTGGAAACAGAAGCGATCCCGGTAATTACAGGCCTATTTCAATACTCCCATCCTTAAGTAAAATTTTCGAAAAAATTATTTTAAATCAACTTCTCGTCCATTTCGGTACAAATGCTATTTTTCATGGTGAGCAATTCGGTTTTAGAAGAGGTCGCTCGACAACTGATGCGGGAATTGCGCTTCTCAAACATATTTACGATGCTTGGGAGAAATCACAGAACGCTATTGGAGTATTCTGTGATTTATCTAAAGCATTCGATTGTGTAGAACACGAAACGCTTCTTTATAAGCTCAAATATTACGGTGTTAAAGGTAAAGCTCTTGATCTCATCGCTTCATATTTAAGTCAAAGAATCCAGCAAGTTTTCATTAATGGAATAAAGTCTTCTGGATCTACGTTAAAAATGGGAGTTCCACAAGGTTCAATTTTGGGTCCCTTTCTATTCCTAGTATATATAAATGATCTTCCTTTCTATGTTAAGGGTATTTGTGATATAGTGTTGTTTGCTGACGATACTTCGCTGATTTTTAAGGTTGACAGGAAAAAAAATGACTATGACGATGTGAACGGTGCATTATCACAGATACACAATTGGTTTACAGTAAATAATTTAGTTTTGAATGCTCAAAAAACAAAATGTGTAGTTTTTACCCTACCTAATGTTAGCAAGCAAAATTATAATATATCTTTAAATGGTGACCGTCTTGAAGTAGCTGATACTACGGTGTTTTTAGGAATAGAATTGGATTCCAGACTTCAGTGGACTTCTCATTTATCATCCCTAACAGGAAGACTCAGCTCCGCAACATACGCGGTTAGAAAAGTTAGACAACTAACTGATATTGATACCGCTCGTTTAGTTTATTTTGGTTATTTTCACAGTATTATGTCATATGGCATATTACTTTGGGGTAACGCTGCAGATATTGAATCTGTCTTTATTTTACAAAAGAGAGCAATTCGGTTTATTTATAATCTTGGAGCTAGAGACTCTCTTCGGGATGTTTTTAACAGAGTAGGAATACTTACTGTTGCGTCGCAATATATTTACAACAATATCATGTATATTCACAGTAACATTGATCACTTTGATAAAATCAGTGATAATCATTGTATATGCACTAGAAGTAAGGATAAACTTATAACGCCAAGTTTCCGACTCCGCAAAGTCAATGGATCCTTCTTGGGGCAAGGTATCCGTTTCTATAATAAAATTCCGCAGAAATTTTTAACTTTGCCGTTTAGTAAATTCAAATCGTTTGTTAAAAATACATTGGTAGAAAAAGCATACTATTCGATACAAGATTTTGTAGATGATAAAAAAGCGTGGAGTTAATACCTGTTGACTTCCAAGCAGGATATATTAATTGAAATAATTGTATTTAATTAACATGACGTTGTATTTTTTAAATGTTAAAAAAGAGTAACTACTGAGTTTCTTGCCGGTTCTTCTCGGTAGAATCTACTTTCCGAACCGGTGGTAGCTTCACTTAATTGTAAAATGACGATTCAAAAGTGCTTATAAAAGCCTACTTGAATAAAGTTTATTTTGATTTTGATTTTGATTTTTTGATTTTGATAATAGAATACAATATAACATAAAATAAAAAAAAGATCCATTTATAGCATTATTAAATGTAGTCAAGTATATATACAGATAAATGGTTCTTATATTTCTAAAATATACCTATTGTTGTTTCTATTTTTCACCCAAAATTAACAGCTGTGCGGGGCACAGTAGTGGCGAAGCCACTCCGGCAACAAAAATAGTAGATAGTTATAGTAGCTAAGGATAGGTTAGGTTAGGTTAGATTATATGACCAAACGCTGCGCAAGCCGAGCGAGCGAAGCGAGCGTGCCGTGGGAGCGGCCGGCGCAGCGCCAGAAATCACATTGTATACCAATAATTAGAATTTTATATCTCTCCCCTTCCAAAATTTAACTAACAGTACGAATTTTGATGATTTTAGTATTGAAATTTAAAAATTGAAAAAAAAAAACTAATGATTTCCGCGCGGGGGGAGTGGTGGTGTAGCTACTACATCACCCGCCCTTACCCCCCACCCCTTCCCCAACCTTAAATTCGGGATGCGAATTTCTAATGCAATCCCAAGCACGGTCTTGGTTAAGTGATTGGGTGACTCACGATCGAACGTGGAGTAACTTTAAAGTCGAATTTAAATCTTTATGACATCGTTATGTAGATTCAGTTTCCATTTTATTTTACGTTATGTTCGCAAACTAATAAGTATCCAACATATGCCGAATAGGCTCGTAAGTCACTTTTACGTCTTAACATTGTTAAAGGTCTATCTGACTAACTAAAAATGTTCTATTGTCGTGCGTGGTATAGCCGATCCTTAAGTTAAAGCGGCGGCTATAAATGTCAAATTAACATCAAGTAAGCTAGTGGAATACCTGACGGCATACGTGAAACCTAAGGGTGAGGTTCGCAAATCCAAACGTATCCGATTGTCAATTTAGTCATTCCTTATTATTAAAGTAGACAGGTAGAAAGGTAGTCATACCATTTTTAAACATGCTCCGCGTCGATATTGAAACCAAAGGTGAGTAATGGTCTGACGCACCATTCATGGAAGGTATAACTAACCCTTAATGTCACCAGACAGACGACCGCACAGACTTCACCGCTACAACTACTTGTTGGTGTGGACGCTGCGACTCCGGCCTGGAATCGTCTCTACCATCCAACATCATCATCCAACAAGCCTCTCGGCTTGACTCAGTCTCGACAGGCAATAGGCATCTGAGCTACTTAGCCAGTCAACAAGTCTTGTCGGCAGCCACAAACCTTCGCGGTGCGGGTCCATGTCTTCGTGATCAAGACCTCGCAAAGTACTGGGAAGCTGGATTCCAGCATGCGCGGCCTCTGCAGGGTGCTACCGTCTGGTGAGAGTTCTTTCCTACAGTCGCTACAAGCTTCAGATTGTTGCTGGTTCGTGCGGGAAATCAACGCAAGCGGCTGCGGAATTCATGATTTCGTGGCAAGGAGAGTGGACTCCCGATGTGTGCTCCGCTTTGTCTAATGGTGAATTCATTCATTTATTTCGGCATTTAGTTAATTCATCTTACACAATACATCTTACAAAAATACAATATTTGAGTTTTTGTGTACATGCCTATGCCGGGGCCTCTGTCTTCTGTTACATTTAATTTGTTAATTTTTTTGTGTGTGACAGATTTTTTATCCTTATGTACTTTTTTATATGAGAATTTTTGTGATTTGTGTGTGTGCTCGGACACTGTCTTGTAGCTGCTCAGACATGTGGTCCTGGAGCTGTGTACACGCAGGGTCAGGGTCGTGCCACACGTTAGCCTCTGACGAGTCGTGGGGCGTGTGGTATATTATGTCTGCGAGGCATACACGTCCGTGTTTTTATTGTAGTTAGTTTGGATTGAAACATGCTTTTATGGGTATATAGCATAGACCTCTATCGAGTCACGAGGGTGCACTCCCCCGACGGGAACTGCCCCGGGTGATTGTTACTCATATCTGTTTGTTTTATATCCGCTCTTTTTAGGCTGTTCTATTTTTGTGACTTTAGCTTACAAGTATACCAAATTAAATGATAACGGATAATCTCCTTTTGTGAATTTGTTTTGTGTGATTATTTCGTTCTGTGTAGAAGACGAGGAGTCAATAAGGCCTAGCGCTGCTTTGCTGTTGGAACGGGTGGTTGGTGCAGCCCTGATGCAGCGCGCTCTCGAGGCTGATGCCCTGGAGTGCCTGGTTTTGGAAGATGCGTACAGTGTATGTGCGTCGGGTGTTAACACGGAAGTCGCGTACCGTGTATACGTATAATGGGTGTTGTCCTGATACTCCTCAATGCGGAGGTTTATCAGAGGGCCTCGGAAATGGCTTCTTGATTTTTATTTTATTATGTGTTGTTCTGGCGGAAGCGAGAGGGCCACTTTCGAGAGCTTCTTGTTTTACTGTTCCTCATACTATGTTTGCCGACATCGTTCATGAGTAGAGCTCCTCATTGACGATGCCTTCTTGCTTTGGTTACCCTTTGTAAGGGATTGCTTGAGTGCACTCTTGCGGTCCGTTTGCATTGAGTATCCAAAGCCAAAATAATACATCTCTACAATGTTGTTTTAACATTTCAGAAGGGAATGGTGTTGATGAGGAACCATCAAGTGAGGATGGACTACAAAGAGACCCCGCCTGGTGATGGTCAGGATGGGCGAGACAGTCGGTTTGAAGACGAAGTTGATGCGGTCGAGGACAACCGCTAGTCAGGAACGGCCGTCTTACAATAACTACCCTCTTCTCAAACAGGACCGAGCGGAATCGCATAAATACAGGTTCGAGTCTGTTTGTATCGGTCGTGGTATTTACTGTTCTTACATACGTACATACTAATTAACCGTCTATGTATTGAAATATTCTTGTAACCGATTAAAGTTATGTAGTGATGGTAATTGTGTTCAATTATAAATAAATAAAGATCTGTAAAGTATAAGTTAGTCATTCGTGTTATTTTTTTTTATTTAATTAATCTTAGGGTTTGTTAGACTGGATAATATTAAGTATTGCAATTTATTTAATATATAGTATTGTTAATTGTCACATACACCACGTTTTTTTTTTTTTTTTTTTATGGCATAGGTGGTAAACGAGCAGGAGGCTCACCTGATGGAAAGTGACTACCACCGCCCATGGACATCTGCAACACCAGGGGGCTTGCAGGTGCGTTGCCGGCCCTTAAGAAAGGAGTACGCTCTTTTCTTGAAGGTTCCCATGTCTTATCGGTTCGGAAAAACCGCCGGCGAAAGCTGGTTCCACAAAGTAGTTGTGCGAGGCAGAAAATGTCTGAGAAATCGCGCTGTTGTGGATTTTCGGACATCAAGGTGGTGCGGGTGAAACTTAGAATTTTGGCGAGATGTCCGAAGGTGAAATTCAGCGGCCTGGATTAATCCGAACAATTCCTCGGAACATTCCCCGTGAAAAATTCGGTAGAAGATGCAGAGTGATCCAACATCAAGGAGATCGGAAAGGGCTTGATCGTCGATAACTCGGGCCGCTCTACGTTGAATGCGGTCAAATGGAAGGAGCTGGTACTGGGGACCACCCGCCCAGAGGTGAGAGCAGTACTCCATGTGAGGCCGAATTTGCGCCTTGTAAAGTTTTAGGCGATGGGCCGACGTGAAATACTGTCTCGCCTTGCTGAGCACACCCAGCTTTTTTGAAGCCAATTTGGCTTTACCTTCCAATTGACCGCGGAACTGAACGAGGCTCGAAATATCAACGCCAAGTATTCCGATACTACCTGTAGCGGCTATCGGAATGTTCTCAAATTGTGGAGATACGACAAATGGTGTTTTTTTAGCGGTTAACGCGCAAACTTGCGTCTTTTTGGGGTTGAAATGAACTAGATTTAGTCGGCCCCAATTCGAGACTTCGTTTAATGAAGATTCGATTTCAGACACAAGTTTGTTCCGGTTCTCTTCGACGTTTTCCCGAGAAATATTAGCGCGGCCGGTGTATAAGGTGTCAACGGTACTGTCGTCTGCATAGCAATGAATGTTCCCAATTTGCAACAAATCATTGATATGCAGAAGAAACAGAGTGGGTGATAGAACGCAGCCTTGTGGAACACCAGCATTGACGAATTTTAAGCCGGAGCATGCACCGTCGACAACGACCTTGATGCTCCGATCTGCCAAAAAGCTGGTAATCCAATTGCATAATTTCCCGGGAAGCCCATAGGAAGGAAGCTTCGAAAGAAGCGCTTTGTGCCAGACGCGATCGAAGGCCTTCGCTATGTCCAAGCTGGCTGCTAATGCCTCCCCCTTGCTCTCAACTGCTTCAGCCCATCTATGAGTAAGATAAACTAGAAGATCACCGGCCGACCGACCCCAACGGAAACCGTACTGGCGGTCGCTAATCAGCTGGTTCTCCTCTAGATACCGCAGGAGCTGGCAGTTAATAAGGGACTCCATTACCTTGGAGAGCAAGGAGGTGATAGCTATAGGCCTATAATTGGACGGATCTGAGCGGCTGCCTTTTTTAGGGATCGGGTGCACCAAAGCTGTCTTCCAGGAGTTCGGGACGACGCCTAATGTGTAGGATTGCCGAAAAAGACGCGTTAAGACCGGTGCCAACTCGGGAGCACATGTCCGTAGCACGATTGGAGGGATGCCATCAGGTCCACTCGACTTATGAATATCCAAGGAAAGAAGTGCTTTGCGAACTGCACTTTGCCGGAATTTAACCTCCGGCATCGTGGTATCACACCGCGGAATTGTCGGTGGAGACTTTCCTTGGTCATCCAGAGTCGAGTTCGACGCGAAGAGAGAGCCTAAAAGATCAGCTTTCTCTTTCGCGGTATGGGCCAATGACTCACCGTCCCTGTGCAGAGATGGAAACGAAGGCTGACAGAAATTCCCTAAGACAGCCTTAGCGAGAGACCAGAACGCACGTGTTCCTAAAGGGAGGCGCACCAGTCTTTCGCCAATTCTGCCAATGTACTCCGTCTTCGCCCTAGCAATCACGTTTTTGAGGGACCTAGAGGCAGAGTTATATTCCTTTTTGAATGCGCTGGTATTTACATCACGAGACGCAGATGCATTAGCCCAGGTTTGATAGCGTTCCCACTTTCGGCGTGATGCCGTTTTTCAGAAGCGACCAAACCAAGGCTGGGACTTGCCACTGATGGGTACTGCAGAGTAAGGAATGAATAGTTCCATACCCTGAAGCACCACATCGGCAACAGAGTCAGCAGCAGCGTTCGGATCATCCGGCGAGAAACAAATCTGCCCCCATGGGTAAGATGCAAAAAAAGACCGCATCCCATCCCAATCTGCTGACTTGTAGTGCCATACTCGGCGGCACCCAACAAAGCGAGGCCGTGAGTAGCTCATAACCGGCACTGTACTCCGGACGAGACAGTGGTCCGACGAGCCCAGAGGGGGATCGACGGTAACCAGATAGCCATCCGGATGCGAAGTCAGCAGAAGGTCCAACAGGGAAGGTGTATGATCCTCCACATCCGGTATTCGCGTTGGCGAGTTGACCAGTTGTGTCAGATCATATGCTAGAGCGAAGTCCAGAACAGATCTACCCGCATGATCGGTGGTGCGTGAGCCGAGCCATTCAGCGTGGTGGGCATTAAAGTCGCCCAGAATAATGATCTCTGCGGATGGAATCTGCTGCAGCACGGAATCTGTAGCCAATTGGACGTGCTCAACCAGTCGGTCGGCACGCATAGATTCGCGGATGGTCATCGCAGTCTACACGCAGCCAGATAATCGATAGGTCCTGTCCTTCAAGGCTGCCGAGGCGTCGAGAACAGATATCATCTCTGACGTAAACGCATACCCCAGCTCGTGGTACAAAGGAATGTTCCAATTTGTACCCAGGGTACGAAAGAAAAGTCGTATCGGCAGGAGAAGATATCTGGGTCTCGGTTAGAAAGAGCAAGGCCGGCTTGGCCGTTTCCAGATGGTAGTGAACGGCGTTGAGGTTAGAGTTGAGTCCCCTTATGTTGCAGAAGTCCACAGCGAGGGTGGTAGGGGTTGCCTTATGATGCCTGCTCCGCTTGCCTCGAACAGTGGCGAGCGCAAAATTGCCCCCCCCAGAATTCGGAGGGCAGCCTGGGCATCCCTGCTCAGGTGGTTTATGTCCTGAGCATGGATGCCCAGAGAGGGATTCTCCACCGCTGTCGCTGATGGTACCTTCCTGGGGTAATTTAACCATATTCTGCACAACCATCAAGTTTTGGGGGGGAGGGGGATTGGGCCTCCGGAACTCTCACTTACCGGGCGAAACGCGGTAGCATGGCTACCACTTTACGCCGATTTTAAGTGAGAGAGTGGTACTTCCCCGGGCGTGCCGGCCCAGTCGGCTGTAACCCGAAGGTATGCAGCGTGGCACTACCACTTAATAAACTGTTTTCACTTAAATTGTTTGTTTTATTAATTTATTTAGGGGATAAACCGAACAGACACAATACAGCTGTCACTACCGACCGCAGAAAAAAACTACTACTCCCAAAGGTTGTGCTCTCAACCAAAATACTTCTCTCCCCGTAAATAACAATCCCAATTTCTTGGAAATGTTAACGAAGATAGTTCTAAGCATTATTTTACTTACCGTCCAACGTTGCTCAAGACTTAGGTCAACTATTCTCTATCCTTAAAAATGGCCCCAATCAGCTACCTTCAATGGAACTGCAAGAGCGTCCGGCCCAAAAAACGTGAACTCCTCTCTCTAATTAATCTCCATAAACCTGTCATTATTGCCATCTCTGAAACTTGGTTGATCCCTGGATCCCGATTCCGAGTGATGGTTATGCCGGGAGTGCCATTTTTATTCGGCACTCCCTTCCCTTTTCCCAAATCCCTCTAGCCCTGTCCAGCCAGCATATTAATGCTGTTGCTGTCAGAGCCCTCAACATCTCTTTTCTCTCCCTGTATATCCCTCATCCTAATCCCGCTTTAAATCTCGATTTATCCGCCATCTTCTCTAGTCTCCCTCATCCTATCCTTGTCATGGGGGATTTTAATGCCCACCATACCTCCCGGGGTTCACATTTGATTCGTTTGCTCTCTTGTCGATGGACATGCTTGATGATGCAAACCTCTGCATCCTCAATAATGGCTCACCAACACGTAGAGTATACCCCAACCAGAACCCAAAATCCGCTGTTGACCTATCCCTAACCTCTCCTGCCCTTGCTTCTCAATTATCCTGGAATGTCCTATCATCCTCTTTTGGTAGTGACCACTTCCCTATCCTCCTTTCTTTAAATAACCGATCCATTCCCCATATCAATCCCTTATTGAAATATAAACTAAAGAATGTAAACTGGTCTGCATATGCTGAGTCTGTTGATTCAACCTCTTTGTTTCACAAGACTATGGAGATGTAATTCTTTGCTATGATCTTTTCCTTAATGGCATTTTTTCTGCAGCTGATCTTCATTTTCCCAAAAAACACATCTCAAAAACTCATTTGCTTTCCACCCCTTGGTGGGATGAGGAATGCATATTAATTTAATGCTCAGGCAGAAAATTCAACAGCCGAGTATTCCACCGAGGATAGTTCATTTCATATGTAATCTGTTAACTTGCAGATCAATAACGGTTAGACACCAACATCTCTCACTTCCCCCCAGATTCGTCTGGAAAGGTCTTCCTCAAGGCTCAGTACTCAGTCCTCTGCTTTATAGCATATACACTCATGACCTTGATTTGTCTGTTAACAAATTCTGTAACATCCTCCAGTATGCTGATGCCATAGTTTTATATTATAGATCTAGTTCTGTTGAAAATTTAACATTTCGATTAAACTCTGCTTTGCATTATCTATCCCAATGGCTCTATGACCATGGCTTGTTGCTGTCGATAGCCAAAAGTCAAGCAGTGATTTTTACGAAAAAAAGACGTAAGCCTTTGATCTGTTTTATGAGGGTCAATGCATTAACTTTGTAGACAAAACAAAATTTCTTGAAAGAAATGTGAAAAATCAATTAATGCCCTCAGAGCAGTGTCTGGAGTCTGGTGGGGAGCTCACCCTTATACATTATAATTGATCTATAACGCAATAGTTCGTAGTTATTTGGACTATGGACTGTTCGTTTTAGATCCTTTTAATAAATCAGCTTCAGAAAAATTAAATAAAATACAATATAAATGTCTTCGTATTATATTGGGTGCGATGAAATCCATCCCCTACTAATGCTCTGCAGGTTGAGTGTGTTGACCCTCCTCTACAGATAAGGAGGCAATATCTTTGTGACCGCTTTATCATCAGATTGTTACAGCTACCCTCCCATTCTCTACTGATCAGATTAAACAAACTGTCCCACCTTTGTAACCCAGATAATCCGGCATCCCCATTCCTATTAAACAGTTTCCTCAATTATACCAAACTCCCCCATCCACTTACCACTTTTCCCTCTAATCCTCTTTTTTCCACCTCCTTTAAAGCACTTATTTATAATCCTCCGATAATTACAAATCTTGGACTCGTAAAAGGTTCCCCTGATACTAATATCCAATTTCAAACAATTTTTCATCAAAATTGGCCAAATCATCTCGCTATACAGGATGACTGGATAATTACTATCAATATTTAAGGAGAATACTCGGTACATGATTCTCATTCGAATTATGTTAAAAAGAATAGGTACTTAATTTTTTACCAAATTTCCGTATAAATAAATAAAGTGTGGACACGTTCCCAGCTTTGCCGGCGGCGCGTGCGGTGGCGTGCTGATACAACACCACGCCGCCGAACGCGTGTGTCGCTACCCCCAACCCCCGCCCCGTGGCTAAGGCCGTAAGGTCTGTACGTCCGTCTTCCCGCGCGCGCGCCTAGCGATCGATCTTACGCGTATACCTAATCTGTCGTGTTTGCGTGTGACCCTTTATTACTTATTAGGAATTAAGTATGGCTTATCAATACACGAATGCAGAATTTGACTCAAGATCAAGACTTTCAATCGTTTTCAAGACCAGAGAGGCCCTGTTGTCCTGTCATCAGCAAGGGCTACAAGTCCTGCTGGTCTGGATTCCTAGCCATTCAGCTATATCTGGTAATGAGATGGCAGACTCATATGCTAAGATTGCTATCCAATTTGGTACATCTGAGCATTTTGCCAATACATCTCAGGATTTCCTTTCTCTTGCTAAAGCTGAAATGAATAAATCCTGGTATTCATTTTGGGTTTCATCAAAATTGGTCAAGGGTAAATATTATTCTGCGTTACAACTTGAAATTCCGAGGCGACCTTGGTTTTCATCTCACAGGCACGCTGACCGTTGGGTCACCTCCACCATCTGTCGGTTACGACTCGGCCATTCATGCACACCTACTCATCTAGCAAAAATCAGAGTTCGTGATCACTCGCTGTGTGAATGTGGCCTAGACGAAGGCTCTGCAACCCGTATCCTGTTCTTTTGTCCTAAACTTCTTCGTCCCATTTATGACTTCCTCCCTCCTAAACTCCCTCGCCATATAAATGTTGAATGTTTGTTGACGTTTGTGTTTAGTCTATTTTGTTCAATCTTATGTAAATATATTAAATTTAATAAAATTAAGTTGTGAATAGTCTAATTTTTCATATTTTATTACAAATATAGTTTAGAATACTATCAACTACTTTTAATTATCCTATTATTAACTCTTAATATTTGTGTTGTACTAGGTTAAGGATTAACAAGGAAATTAATACTACTATTCTTGGCTTTAAAATTCAATTGAGTTTAGTTCTCAACCGTACCGATCAATATCATTCGTGTCTTCTCCATCCTACGTGACATTGGCGAAATAATCTGTGCCCTGCCGGCACAACTAAAAGCCATTAAACTAAGAATTGAATTGAATTGAATAATTCAAATTTAATTCCATTGTTTTTTTTATTATTATTATTCTTTATTGCACAAATAAAAAATGTACAAAGGGCGGACTTAACGCTAACAGCATTTTCTGCCAGCCAACCCAGAATAGTGTAGGAGAGTAGTCAGTAGGGTGTACACAGAAGGTAAAGAAAAAATTAAAATATATACATAGCAATAGATGCCTATAAATATATATAATAAGAATACAGTACATTTCGATGTTATACACAATATAAAATACATAAATATGCACAAACATATACATATAGAAGTACATAAATATTTATATATATATATATATATATATATATATATATATATAAATATATGATACAAAATTGGATTCGTATCCATATCCAATTATGATAATATTATTGATGAAAAGACATCACACAGTGTCGACAGACGACAGATAAAATTGTTTTACTTGGCGCTTGAAGGAATCGCGCGATGGAGCTCTACGAATAGAATCAGGCAAAGTGTTCCAAAGCCGGGCTGCAACTAGAGAGAAAGAGTGGAAACAAAGCCAGATTTATGAGAAGGTATGAAAAGGGTAAGGAATTGACAGGATCGTAGGGGCTTATTATGAGTAGAGGAAAGAAGAGAAAATTAGGATAAGTAAGTGGGAGCATTAGGGTCGGTAAGAATAGAGTAGAGAAGACATAGAAGCTGAGTATATCTACGTTCCCGTAAAGAAAGCCAGTGTAACTGTTTCCTAAAACGAGAAACGTGGTCGAATTTGCGTAAGCTAAAAATAAAGCGAATGCCAGTGTTAAGGAGACGATTAAGTTTATGCAGGTGTTCTTCCGACAGATCTAGATAACAGGAGTCACCGTAATCAAGAATTGGTACCAAGAGGGTAGAACCAAGCTGGATTTTTGTTTCCATAGACAAAAAATTTTTTAAACGCATCATGGAATGTATAGTGGCGTAAAACCTACAAGAAACTTCTTTAATATGTTCCCCCCAACTGAGTTTACTGTCAATGATAATGCCGAGGTCTTTAACACTACTGCTGAACTCTATTGGTATATTATTATATCGTAGGCTGGGCAGAGTCAGAACATCTAACTTAGCTAACTGTCTCCTGCTGCCTATAATGATGGCTTGACACTTGGATGGATTGACAGTGATACCATATTTAGCGGACCAAAGAGAAATGCGGTGGAGATTATCGTTGAGGGAGTTAATAGCCGCGGCAAGATCATTGACAGTAGAGTGTTCGTAGAACTGCAAGTCATCGGCATACAGATGGTAGTGCGAAGTTAAAATTTTAGTTATGGCGTTTATAAAAACAGAAAATAACAGAGATTTTTTTTTTTATTTATTTATCCATTAAAGAAAATGACAGTACAATATTAATTATAATGATAGCAGCTTAAAAACCACTAAGGTTTATACGTGTGCCATCAATAGTCTACACTATAAATTTATACATTTAAATACTATCGCTATACTACAGATCTGAATACGTACATACACACTTAAAGTAAATCTAAAAAATATTGCTTCAGTTTATGTCTAATGTTTTTATTTGAAATATTATAACAAAGATCTGAAGGTAGTTTGTTAATAAGTCTGGGAACAATATACTCGGTAGTCCGCTTGCCATACATATTGTTTGCACGCTGAGTGTGAATCCGATTCGCAGAAATAGCACGAGTGCCTACAGGATGTTCGATAACATTTCTTAAAGATTTATTAAAGAATTGTTCTTTTAATAATAAAAAAATTACTTGTGAATGTACTGGTAAAACTTTACAATGTTTAAAAAGACCGTTTTCATTGTCATAAAACTGGTTTTTTATTTTAGGTGATACCAATGTTTTAAGAATTTTAACTTGTAATTTAGATATAGTATCAAGATACGTCTTGTAGGTACGACCATAACTACTAAGACCATACTGTATATAAGAGTCAGCCAGTGCGTAATAAAGCATAATCTTTACTTTGAAAGGGATTCGATTTTTAAGGATTGCGATATTCGCAAGAAATTGCCTTAGTTTATCGCCAATCTTTCAATGTGATGGCTCCAGTTAAACTTGTCATCGATCTCTAATCCAAGGTATGTTTGTTTTTTGACAATATCTATAGAAGGACAGTTACAGTTTATCGCAGTTATAGCATGTAAGCAGGCATGGTCGTGGGCTACTAGTTTTTATACTGGGATTTGACTTTTATATGGAGATTTAATAACCAACAGTTTAGTTTTGTTTGCGTTAAGTACTAGTCCGGCATCATGACACCACCTTGTTAGAGCATCTAGATCGGATTGAAGATGTATATACGCAGTTTGTGGATTTCTATCGGCAATTACTAGACAGGTGTCATCGGCGAACTGATAGCATTTATATATAGCATATTATTATTGCAGTTGCTTATGTCATTAACATATGATAAGAAGTGTAGAGGGCCTAATACGGATCCCTGGGCTGTTCCCTCACTTACAGAGATGGGATCACTGCATATGTTATTGAATTTTACTGTGAAGGTTCGATTTTCGAGATAATTAGCGCACCATGTCAATAATGGGCCACGCACTTCACAGTCATTCAATCTCTCAATAATTTGATTATGCACCAATGTTACAAAGGCACGTGAAAAATCAATAAATAAAGCAAGAACATATTTTTCTCGTTTAGGTGCTTATTGACTTCATCAGTGAAATTTGACAAAAGGGCCACAGTGCTTTTACCGGACTGAAAGCCAATCTGGTGCCAGTTAATTACGTTATGTTTTTTATAAAATGCGTGTATTTGCTCACACACATATTTTTCGACTATTTTATCAATTGACGAAAGCAGCGTTATTGGACGATAATTAAAATAATCGGTTCTTTTACCCTTTCTATGGATAGGTCTTACACATACTACTTTTAGGCCATCCGGATAAATTCCAGTTTCAACACTTCGATTTATTAAATCAGCAATAGGGCTAGCTATACTATCGGCTATAATTTTAATGTCGGAAACCTTAATATTATCTAAGCCCGGTGCTTTCCTCGGGTTCAGTTGTTTAATGATTTTATGAACCCTTTTAGCCGAGGCTTTTTTAAATAACATACTTGTGTCCAGAGGCTTACGCGAAAAATTGGGGTCTATTAGTTTATTCTTACATTTAGGGATTATGTCTTTAACCGCTTTATCAAAACTTAGAGCAAAATTGTCAGCAATATTTTTAATAGAAATTCCTTGCGCATTAAACGCTCTAAGTATGGCCTGGTCAATCGACAGCGTCACTCTTCCTAACATTTTATTAACAATATGGTAAAGTTTTTTTATATTTTTAAAATTATTATTAATTTGTTGTAAATAGTATTTATCTCTTTTATTTTCCAAAATTTTATTAATTTTATTACGAATTTTATTGTATTGTAATTTTATTTTTGGATCGTTTAAACTATTTTTCCAATGAGTAAAAAGTTTATCTCTTTTATCACAAAGCCGGGTAACATTTTCATCGATCCAGGGTAACCTAAAACGCTTCAGACTCTTGTTAGACGATTTAATAGTTTTATATTATTTTAATTTGCCGCCTTGAGGAACGCCGGCACTCACTTCGCACCAATCAGATTGTAGCTGAACATTGCGTGTGGATTGCCAACGCCCTTGAAGATAAGAAGAAAACCATTCAACGGTAGATTCTGACAAGTTAGCATGGGAAAGAAATGCAAGAAGGAGGTCATGGTCTACTGTATTGAAAGCATTGCTAAAGTCAATTAACAGGAGCACTGTGAGTTGCTGGTTTTCCATGGCAATACGAATATTGTCCGTGACCTTTAACAATGCTGTTGTTGTGCTGTGACCTGGCCGAAAGCCCGATTGGAGTGGATTAAATAAGTCGCATTTATGAAGGTAGCAAGAGATTCGTTGGTGTGCAATGGACTCCAGGATTTTGGATAATAAGGGGAGAATTGTTATAGGACGAAAATGAGAAGGTAGCGAAGAATTTGATATTTAAAGGAGTGGGAGAACAAAAGCCTTGCGCCACATTTTAGGAAATGTACTCGTGGTAAAGGAGAAGTTTACGATATGAGTTATGGAGGGAATTAGAAAATTGAGGATAAGGGTAATCATAATTCGACTTACTCCATCGCAACCAACCGCCTTAGATTTGATCGAGAGAATGGTTTTCTTAACATCATTCTCCGTAATAGGAGAAAAGCTGAAAGGTGGGGAAGTGATTCTAGGCAAGCCATGTATTTCAGAAAGCGTTGAAAGTTTAGTTTGCAAGTCGAGGACTGGAGGTGAAGAGAAGTGAAGACTGAGATTGTTTAAATCCAATTGAGATTGATCAGAGAAAGTTTGAGACTTGCCAATACCGAGGGTATTTAAAAATTTTAAAGCTTCCTCGGGAGAAGATTCACGTATTTTGTCAAAGATATATCGGCGTTTGAGCTTCCTACACAAATTATTGCAGCGATTCCTTGCAGTTTATAAGCTGACCAATAGAAAGAAGAACGGTCTCTCTTATACTTACGGAAGGCTTTACCCCTCTTGGCTCTCGTTTTTCTTAAATCGTCATTATACCAATGGTTTGATTTTTTTTTATTTTAACAAGGCGTAGAGGCGAGTGTCGGTCGAATAATTCAATTAATTTAGAGCACAGGAAATGCAACTTTCGTCAATTGATGACAACACCTCTATCTGCGTCCAAGGAATAAGAGTAGCATCGTCCAATAACCTATCGAAATCTAGGTAACGGTAGCTTCGCAGCAGCAGCGTCTTGGGTTTGGGCTTAGGTGATCTGAATTTAAAGGAAGCGAATATTAGATCGTGGTGAGAGAATTCCGGCGCTGAAAACTGACCAAATTTAGAGACCAAGTCACCTTTAGACGTTATAATTAAGTCTAAGAGACTCAGACTATAATTAAGTCTAACAGATCGGGACCGTCGATTGAGTGGTGTGTTGCAGCGAACGGTAAAACCTGGAGGTTAAAGGAGTCTAGTATAAATCTGAGCTTAGACAACCGATAATTACTCTTAATCAGATAGGTGTTGATATCCACCATTACAAAAAGATTAGTGTAGTTAAACATTAGATTCTCGAAGAGGGACTCAAGAGAAGAAAAATAATTGATATTGGGGGGACAATAGACCACTCCAAGGGCTATCTTGGTGCCTACATCTATCTCGATGAATAAATATTCAGAAGATGCGTTATACTGGGAAGTTGATTGACAAATAAGTTTGTAAGGGATGTGACTTTTTAAATATATTGCAACACCCCCACCAGTTTTTCCGATTCGATCATTCCTGATTAAGATGTAATTAGGTATAGAAAAAGAAGTAGAATGAAGAGAAGGTTTTAACCAGGTCTCGGAAATAAGAACAGCATGAATGGATGCCTGGTTAAATGTAGAATAGAGATCGGAAAAATGACTTGGAACACTTTGCGCATTGATGTGACAAATATTTAAATTCTTACGAAAATGTGAGAATTCATTACACAGTAAATCTCCCAGTAATTGAAAATTATCATCAGTACTAAGAAAAGATATGTCGTCATCATCATCTCTTGCAGAATAAAATGATTCAGAGCTTGAATTCATAATGCGTATACAAAAAAATATAACATACTAAATAAAATATATATTTATGTAATAATATATTTATATATAACAAATATCTAAATATAATTATATGAAATCAAAGAATTAAAAAAAAAACTAAAATAAATCAAGTAAATTGACTAGACTAATCATACACATTCTGTTGGCTCTCAAAAATTCACTTAAAATACGTAACTAATAAGAATTACTAAAATACATAAGCAAAAAAAAAAAATACAATGCACGTTAAGGTCTGGAAACCATGTATCTAAGTGAATTACAAAAAAGTTTGCTCATTCCAAAAGCACAAAAGTTAAAATGGATTAATAATAATTAAAGTTGTTTAATAAAGCTAATTATAACGGATGAATCGCGTATATTAATTATTTTTAAACATCCCGACGTTTCGAGCACTTTGCAGTGTTCGTGGTCACGGGTAGACTAAGATGACATTTGTCTATTTGAAGAACAAAGGAAATATTATTAACAACTACCGCCAACGATTTCTCAATTGATATCTTGAGTAACGTTCCGGTTGCACGCAGAAGGCACTAACTGTATCTTTAGGTCTTGCAGTCTGTTGGATTTGGGATTTTAAATTTTTAATAAGTGGATCCCAGGTGTTAGAAAGTCTCCAACCATCTTCTCTATTGAAGTTCGGATGATTTTGAATTTCAATAGCCTCGCGTATCATTCTAGAAATGAATCTGTGTTCTCTAGCGAGGATCTGTGGTTTATCAAATCGGATAAAATGGTTAGGTTTATCCAGAGCATGTTCACAGACTGCTTGAGCGACAACCTGCATTTCTACCATATGTGAAAGGAGTTACAGACAGGATTGGCAACATCTTGAAGCGAGCTTCAATTAAAACCGTTTACGAGCCTCATAAGAAAGTGAGCCAGTTCTTAAGACCTATCAAGAGTAATATTCCTTTACAAACTGCAGGAGTATATAAACTCGAATGTGAGTGTGGTTTATCTTACATAGGCCAAACAAAGAGAAGTATCGGTACCAGGATCAAGGAACATATAGGAGATGTCAAAAATAGGCGTTCTTCAAAGTCTGCAGTCTGTGAACATGCTCTGGATAAACCTAACCATTTTATCAGATCTGATAAACCACAGATCCTCGCTAAAGAACACAGATTCATTCCTAGAATGATTCGCGAGGCTATTGAAATTCAAAAACATCCGAACTTCAATAGAGAAGATGGTTGGAGACTTTCTAACACCTGGGATCCACTTATTTAAAATTTAAAATCCCAAATCCAACAGACTGCAAGACCTAACGATACAGTCAGTGCCTTCTGCGTGCAACCGGAACGTTACTCAAGATACCAATTGAGAAATCGTTGGCGGTAGTTGCAAATAATATTTTCTTTTGTTCTTCAAATAGACAAATGCCACCTTAGTCTACCCGTGACCACGAACGCTGTAAAGTGCTCGAAACGTCGGTATGTCCAAAATAATTAATATACGCGATTAAAATCCGTTATGACTAGTAGACTAATGTTGTCTTAAATTTTCGCGATTATTACTATAATCTATATTATATATTAATATATACTATAACTAGTTTTATATATCTATATTAATATATACTATAACTAGTTTTATTTAAATGTAATAATCGCGAAAATTTAAGACAACATTATGTATTTATAATATTTTATAGATATTCGTAAAGAAAATTTCGCCTGATTTAAATATATTTATATATTACAACTATATTTTAAAATTCAAACACAAAAAAACCCAACAAAAATGCGAAAAAAAATAAATAAATTCATAAATTTCAATATATGGAAAAAGAAACCCAATTATGCATAAAATAAAATAAAAATAAACACTTATTAAGCGATACTTACGTAAGCAGGCTTTGCGGCCGAATTCGAAATAAAGTAATCTTGTTCAGTCCCACTTCTGAGATGTTGGAATAATACAAAAACTCTCCTCACAATCAATACTTTATCTCTCCTGAAGTGGTTCACGATCCTTCCAATTCGACGAATAAAGTAAGAATGACCATTCCTAGGCTTACGCCTAGTATTTAATGTTTACACGCCCCTCCTCCGACTGTAGCAACATCCGGTTTCGATCCATTTTAAAAACAATTTAGTTTAGTCAAAACCGGATGTTGACAATCAACGCAAATTGTAACAACTATTTAAATCGAATTATTTATGCTGATAATACTTTAATACATTAAAACAATAAAAAATGATCATATTAAAATAAATATGCTAACAGTAGTTTACAAATTTACATACAGGTACGTGTGTCATTATGAATGTGATTATATATATGTATGGATATATGCTATATAATGGTTAAAATACGTTGTGTTAAAGTTGGTTTATTGAATCCTGGTTCACTTGTGACAAAACACAACGAATTTCTGGTGGCTATGGATCGCCATAAACGAAACTTAGCTCAAAGAAGGTGAGGATGAGCGTGCTCCGACTGTACCAGGCTATCGTTTGCGACACGTACCGCGTCCGCCGGCTATACATAATCGAGGGGGAGGTGTTGGATTTTATTTTAAGAAAGACTTAACTATACAAATATTGCCACACGTTAATTGCTCAAAAGTTGAGCAAATGTGGATTCGTGTCAAAATTAACACCAAGTCCGTTATTGTAGGCACTGCCTATCGACCTCCCTGGCTTAGGCCGGATATATTCTTTAACGCACTAACAGAAACGATTGCCTCTTTTACTTCCGGTGACGTTATTTTATTACTTGGGGACTTCAACATAAATATTCTGATGGTTTCTCAATTTAACAACAATATATTATGTATATATGACATGTTGGCACCAGCCAAATCTACACACGTTAGAGAAAGTAATTACCCTTGGATAACCTACAACATAGGTTATCCAAGGGTTATTACTATAGCATAAGGTTTACTATAAATATATTAAGAAACAAGTAGATATAGCATTATATAATGAAAAAAAAGCATATTATACCGTTTATATTAACTCCATCTTATAAATAATATATACATCTATAAACTTAAAAAACCCGATTTAAAAAAGCATATTAATTTTAAATCTAAGGAAAATTACACATTGCCTGACCATCTAAATGATTCGACGAAAATTAACAATCATTTTTTTGCCATACCGGGTAAATTATATGCCCCTCTATCGACTATTGATTTTTATGAAAAAAATATAAACTTAAATACAGATAGCTTTGCCTTGAAACCAGTAAATAGTTCTGATGTGCTTTACGTAATAAAGTCCTTACATTATAACGCAATAGGGATTGACGGTATTTCTATGATATGATATGATGATATGATAACATTGCTGATATGATAACATTTCTAAAAATGTTATCAATTGATGTTCCTGTTGTTTTAAATACAATGACTGACATTTCAAATAAATCAATTCTAACCAATACATTTACACTGCTCTGGCAAACTGCGCTGGTAAAGCCAATTCCAAAAAAAGACAATGTAACGGGTTTTAATGATTTACGCCCCATTAGTATTTTGCCCTGTCTGTCCAAAATTCTAGAAAAGGTGGTTTTTAAACAGATGAACCAGTATGTCATTGATAAAAACATATTGCCGACAAAACAATCCGGTTTTAGATCGAAACACAGCACTACTACAGCTCTGGCTGATGTTGTGGATGACATACTGGAAGCACAGGATGTTGGCGAAGGGACTATTTTAGTACTTTTAGATTTTTCTCGGGCCTTTGATAGCATTAATAGAGCACTACTGTTTTCGAAATTAAAATATTATGGATTTAGCTTAGAAACTATCAAAAGGTTCTTAAGTTACTTAGGAAATAGAAGTCAGATTGTTGAGACATCGCAAGAGGATGGCACTAAACAGTTTTCGGAATGCAATGCAGTAACCAGAGGTATTCCACAAGGATCTATCCATGGGCCCCTCCTTTATGGCATGTATAGTGCAGATGTAGTTAAAACCATACAAAATTGCAACTACCACATGTTTGCTGATGACATACAGATATATATCTCATTCAAACCTGATAATATGAATTCGGTCGTCAAAAAATTAAATGACGATTTAGAACGCATCGCAAACTGGTCAGAATCACACAAACTAACTCTGAATGCAAGTAAAACGAAATACATGATATTAGGTACGAGTAATTTCATTAACAGAATTTCACATAGGGATGTAGCAATATGTATCAAGGGTGAACGAATCGATAGAGTTACAGAGGCGCGAAATCTAGGACTAGTTATAGATGAAAATCTAAGATTTCATAAACACTACGTTAGTGTTGTAAAAATTGTTTTTACCGTCTAAAAGTTCTTTATCGTATTAGAGAATTTATAAGTACAGATGTAAGAATTAGGTTGTGCGAGTCTTTGATAATGTCCAAATTGAATTACGCTGACACGGTAACCGGTCCTAGACTTCTATCACACACGAAACATCTAATTCAGAGAGTCCAATGCCTGTGCTAGGTACTGTTTTGATATTCCGCCTAGGACACATGTTACGCCATATATTAACAATGCAAAGATTTAAAAAATGGACTACCGTAGACAACTACATTTTTCTATCCCGAAGTATGTATATAACAAATTGAATTGGTCTAGTGACTGCAATAAAACCTATGATACGCGGGCCAGCGGTCATCTCCTGCTCGTACCTCGACATCGCTCCACAGCCTTTGAAGGTAGCTTCCGGTACGCCGCCACCAGGTGTTGGAATAATTTACCGCCGCCGTTTCGAAATCTAAAAACGATTAACAGTTTTAGACGTCATTGTAAATCGTTTTTGTTAAAGCAGCAAATAGGAACATAAAAGCTTTACAATAATATAATCTATTTTTTGTATCTTATTACATTTATATGCATTTGTCTTTATTTCCTTACAACAATATTGTTAGAACTTTAGTGGGTTCTAATGGAAGTTAAAATCAAACGATTTAACCTAGTAGAGTAAAAGTATATTATTCACTCTTTTATACAGAGACACAGCGTTCGTTCGATATTAAAAAGTTATATAAAAACTAAAATATTTATGTAGGTACTAACACTTGTAAAAAATTAAAACTTGTAAAATTTAAAAGTAATGTAAAATGACTTAGTGTATGCGGAATTGCTATATTTATTGAGTAGGCGCTTCCTGAAGCCGTAACATCTTCCGCCCTTGAAAGGTTGCCTTTTAAGCCTTTAGATCGTCCACAGTAGGTAGCGGACAGAGTCGCACTAGCGGCCGCCTTACGCAACCGGTTGTAGTAGAGATGTCCGCGACTCGGGAGATACCATCTGGTCCAGGAAATAATCGAAGAACTCGTCCAAGGCGCCAAGATAATGGTGGCGTGTTTTCCTCTTGTAACAGAACAAGGTCGTTTACATTTAATTTAGACATATTAGTTTTCCATTTAACACGCAGTTGCAATTCGCCCAAATATTCCTTTTGCCATCTTTGCCAAAAGTGTTTGCGTATAAGTTTAAGACGTGTATATCTGCTTAATTGGGTTTCGTTAACATTCGCTAAAATAGATTCAGGTACTGCTACTGCACGTAGTGGTCTTCCAATAAGGAAGTGCCCTGGAGTGAGCGGAAGGTAGTCATGAGGAGATGATGATAAGGGGCAAAGAGGACGACTATTAAGGACGGCTTCAATTTGCGCAAAGAGAGTAGATATCTCTTCAAACGTCAGATACAAGTTTCCCATAACGCGCCTAATATTATGTTTTGCCGATTTTACTCCAGCCTCCCAAATGCCGCCAAAATGAGGAGCATACGATGGCGAAAAATTAAACTTTATACCCATAATGTTGTCTTAAATTTTCGCGATTATTACACATGTGTATTATTACATAAAGACAGGTAGAGTCTACCCGTGACCACGAACACTGCAAAGTGCTCGAAACGTCGGGATGTTTAAAAATAATCAATATACGCGATTCATCCGTTATAATTAGTTTTATTTAAACTTTATACCCTCCTGAGCCGCATAATCAGATATAGGTTCAGCAATATATTTTAAAAATGAACCGATTTCTTTAGCCGCAGCTACGAAATTACGGCCATTGTCGCAAATTTAAATATTTCGATGGGCTTACCACGACGCGCAACAAATCTTCGAAGTGTCATAATAAAAGCATCTTTTGACAAGTCGCTAACGGCTTCTAGATGAATACACTTGTAACGTAGACAAACAAAGAGACATAAATAACATTTTATTGTCTAAGCACCTCGTCCTTTGCGATTTAAAATTAGGAAATGTCCCGCAAAATCTATGCCAACGGAGAGGAAAGGGAAATCAGCTGTAACTCTTTGTAATGGCAAATCACCCATTTTTGGATACAAAGTTTTACCATGAATTCGTCTACATCGAACACAGTTGTAGACAGTGCGTCGTGCTAGACGCCTTCCATTTAAAGGCCATATTCGTTCTCTCACAATTGACACTAAAAGTTGAGGACCTGCATGAAGATTAGTTATGTGTTCACGATTAAAAAGTAATTTAGTTAAATGGTGAGACGAATCTAACAATATTGGATGTCTTTTATCAAATTTATAATCTGACGCATCTATCCTTCCACCTACTCTAATCAAATTTAAATTATCTAGAAAAGGCGCCAAAGATAAAATTTTACATTTAGGACTTAGGCTGCGTTTATTGGCCAAAGTATTTAATTCTTGTGGAAAACTCTGTTGTTGAGCGATGCCACACAGAAGGAAAAAAGCATCATTTAATTCTTTAGTACTTAAATAACCAGTATGTCTGTTAGACGCATTTTTAAATTATAGATAAAACGTTTGACATAAGCAATGGTTCTTTGTACCTTTGAGAAGCATGAATAATTTTCTATTTTTATAATAGGTTCAGTTGAATTAATTACAACAGCAGATTTTATTTCAGGCAAGTCTTTGTAATTAAAATTAGTAATTAGCCATTCGGATTCTAATTGATTAAGAAAAGTTGGTCCGGACCACCATAGATCGTTGTTCACTAAATTTTTAGCTTCAACGCCTCTTGAGATAAGATCAGCTGGATTAAATTTAGTAGGAACATAACGCCATGATGAGATATTTGTGATCTCTTTGATCTCGACAACTCTATTTGCCACAAATGTTTTTAATTTACTAGGATTGCCATTGATCCAACCCAGAACCACCTTGGAGTCACACCAATGATAAACACGAGCTGGGTTATACCTTATAGACTTGAGGACGCTATTAGTTAACCTTGCTGATAGAAGAGCTGCACAAAGCTCCAAACGTGGTATGGTCATAGGTTGCAAACGTGCAACTTTCGATTTAGCACACAAAAGCCTTATTTAATAATTTATGATTTTGGTCTACAGAGCGTATGTAAATACAAGCACCAAATGCGACTTCAGAAGCGTCACTAAAAGAATGAAATTCTATAATCGTGGGAGAATCACATATAGTGCATCTTGGAATCTGCATTTGAGACAAATATAATAATAGGTTGTCATTAAAACTTTTCCATTTCATTTTAATATCATTAGGGACAGGCTCATTCATCCCAATCAACTTTGGCCTTCCATAACATTTGTAATATTATTTTAACTAAAATAATATATGGACTGAGTAGTCCTAAAGGATCAAATATTTTGAATGAATTTGACATGATACTGCGTTTAGTTATTAATTCAGATTTTGAAACTAATATTGTAGGGAAATGCAAATTGTCATTGTGTGGATTCCAACCAAGTCCGAGTGTGTTCGATGATTCACTGAAAGTTAAATTATCTTGTTTATCCGTACTAGCATTTTGAAAATTTGGCAAATTTGACTTAAATTTCCTTAGATTAAAACAACCTGTATGTAACGCTTTAATTACTGAATCCTTAATAAAACGTAATTGATTTTCTTCATCAGCACCTGTTATTAAATCATCCACATAAAAATCCTTCTGTATAATATTTTTTATTAGACTATTCTCACATTCATCACCAATCTGCCATAGGCATCTCGTGCTCAAATAACTCGTGCTTGACGTTCCGTAAGTCGGTATTTAAACGTAAGGTTTTGAGGGGTAAGGACTCGTCTTCTCTCCATAATATAAGCTGTAAATCGCGATCAGTATCGTTAACAAGTATTTGTCGATACATCTTTTCTATGTCACCAGTTAACAGATATTTATGTTGTCTTGCACGAATTAAAATGGAGAAAAGAGAATCCTGTAGGTTTGGCCCCACCAATAAAAGGTTGTTTAGAGAAAAGCCTGATGATGTTGCAGCAGAGCCATCAAACACAACTCGCAACTTGGTTGATTCACTACTTTCTTTATAAACAGCATGATGACATAAGAAATATGAGTTTTCTGGATTTGAAAAATAGATTCTGATAGATGACCTAAATTACATAATTACCTACATTTATAAAATCTATATATTGTGATTTCAAAAGATATTTTTTCCGAAATCGTTTTTCTAAGTAAAGAAATCGTTTCTTAGCCAAAGTAAATGAATCTCCTAGACAATCTGGCGTATCGATCAATGGCAATATTACACAAAACCTACCAGTGTTAGTGCAAAGGTATTATTTAGAAAATGTTCTTCGCAAATCTTTTCGGATTCACTTAAAACGGTTTTAGTAGGAACCTCTTCAAGTTGCCAAAATTTAGTTAATAAATTGTCAATTTCAGAATTATTATTACCTTTAGGAGTAATTGTGTGATTACAGTAAATATGTTCTTTAACGTTTACATTTATCGGACCTGCTATCAACCAACCTAACAAGGAATTTCTTAGAATAGGTAAATTCGGACCCAACACCCTTTGATCGCATTAATTTTTTTTTTATGGAATAGGTGGCAAACGAGCAGGAGGCTCACCTGATGGAAAGTGACTACCACCGCCCATGGACATCTGCAACACCAGGGGGCTTGCAGGTGCGTTGCCGGCCTTTCAAAAAGGAGTACTCTCTTTTCTTGAAGGTTCCCATGTCGTATCGGTTCGGAAAAACCGCCGGCGAAAGCTGGTTCCACAGAGTGGTTGTGCGAGGCAGAAAATGTCTAAGAAATCACGCTGTTGTGGATTTTCGGACATCAAGATGGTGCGGGTGAAACTTAGAATTTTGACGAGATGTCCGAAGGTGAAATTCAGCAGCCGGGATTAATCCGAACAATTCCTCGGAACATTCCCCGTGAAAAATTCGGTAGAAGATGCAGAGTGATCCAACATCTCTACGCAAAGCCAAAGGATCAAGGAGATCGGAAAGGGCTTGATCGTCGATAACTCGAGCCGCTCTACGTTGGATGCGGTCAAATGGAAGGAGCTGGTACTGGAGAGCACCCGCCCAGAGGTGAGAGCAGTACTCCATGTGAGGCCGAATTTGCGCCTTGTAAAGTTTTAGGCGATGGGCCGACGTGAAATACTGTCTCGCCTTGCTGAGCACACCGAGCTTCTTTGAAGCCAATTTGGCTTTGCCTTCCAATTGACCGCGGAACTGAACGGAACTTGTGGAACACCCATTTTTAACGTAGTTCCAGTAGACTTTATTCCATTAATGAAAACTTGCTGGATTCTTTGACTTAAGTATGAAGCAATGAGATCAAGAGATCTACCTTTAACGCCGTAATATTTGAGCTTATAAAGAAGCGTCTCGTATTCTACACAATCAAATGCTTTAGATAAATCACAGAATACTCCAATAGCATTCTGTGATTTCTCCCAAGCATCGTAAATATGCTTAAGAATCGCAATTCCCGCATCAGTTGTTGATCGACCTCTCGTAAAATCAGATCGCTCACTATGAAAATTATGTATTTGTACCAAAATGGATAAGAAGTTGATTTAAAATATTTTTTTCGAAAATTTTACTTAAAGATGGAAGTATTGAAATAGGCCTGTAATTACTGGGATAGCTCCTATTTCCATTCTTAAAAAGTGGTAAGACTTTACTACATTTTAACAAGTTAGGAAATGAACCCGTGTCCAAACTCTTGTTAAAAATTACTGCTATATACGAAGCAATATCGTGTATGATGTTATTTATGAATTTTACTGAAATGCCCCATACGTCGTTAGTTTTTTTAATATTCAGTATTTTCAATACTTTTATAACATCTATTGCAGAAACTGTTTCAAAAGAAAAATCAATAACGCATTTAGAAACATTTTTATTTAATAATCTAACTGCATCTAATGTAGATGATTTTAAACGAGATGTTATTTTATTAGGTATGTTATCAAAACATATTTCAAATAAATTTGTAACTTCCAATTCTGAATTTGTGTATTTACTGCCTGTGTTTAATTTGATTAGTATACTTTCCTTTTTAGGTTTTCAACTAACACTTCCAATAATGTCCCAAGTGGCCTTTATTCTACTATCGGAAATCAAAATTTTGTTCTTTATGTATAAAGACTTGGCATAAATACAAACTGTTTTAAATATTTTGGAATATTTATTGACATATCCTAGAAAGGCTTCGTTTTGATTCCACTTGCTTCATACCATATAGGTCGTATAATTTATTTCTGCTTTTATATATACCAATAGACTGACTGGGCTAAGTCACTAAACTGTAATTTTGTATTTAATAAAATTATTTCATTTTGAATATTTTATTAAATTCTATTAATATTAATTCAAAAAATGAATTAGAAAGTTCATTTGGATCTTGTTTCGTTAGATCTAAATAAGATAATTAACACGCCACAATATCTTTAAAACAGTTTACTTTATGAGCCGTTATTGGCCTGTACATTATTTTTTTTGAATGAATAATTTCTTTGTGTTCGCTTCGAGATGATCTCGGTTTAGCCGCTTGAGGGCCCATCGTCGCGGCAGGGTGTCTCCCTGACGACGGCTGGATCGGTCGGGATGGCGGATAGCAACATCGAAAAAGATGTGGCGGTGGTCGGATAGTGTCAGCGACACGCCATCCCGAGAGCATACGAATCGCAGGAGGAGTCGCCCATGTAAGGTCCACGACCGACTCCCCCTGCCACCGCACGCAAGTACTCTCCGACCCGACGTTAATGAGCCGGAGGTCCAAACCAGCCGCCCAGTCGAGAAGCGTCACTCCCTTCGGATCGTCCCTAGAGTTACCCCAAGCCCTGGCGTGGGCATTGAAGTCCCCCAGGACGATCAGCGGACGGGGTAGGCATCTGCGAACGCAGTCCGCCAGCCCGTCCAGGTACAACTAGACGTAGTCGGCGAGTGACCTGTTGGGAGAGACGTAACACCCCACAATGGCCAAGGGGCCCCACCGAACGGCCACGAATCCCTGCCCCGCTTCGAGCAGGGAACAGGGTGGGACCCCGCACCGCCCGCCCAATGGACGGCCACGGTGCCAGCGGCGTCCCCAAAGCAGCGAGGTTGGTCGGGGACGCGATAGGGCTCCGCCACGACCGCGAGGCCTATGGACCACTCCGCAATGGTATGCATCAGAAGTTGCTGAGTATTGCGGCAGTGGTTCAAGTTCGTCTACAGCACCCCTACTCCCGCGAATGGGAGACCTCCATGGCCTCCTGCGGAGCAGAATCCGGTGCTGAGGCGGGAGCCTCGGCGGTTGTATGAGCCAGGGTGGGAGAAGCGGTCTTTTTACCCTTCTTCCTCCCACCCGCCGTCTGACAGTATGTCTTTGCGCCCAGACGATGGGCCGACGGGCGAACTACATTTGAGCACAAGGGGCACCGAAGCGACTTAGCCGTTCATTGGCTCGCTCTGTGGCCGCGCTCTCCATAGGCGAAGCACCGGTCGCTCCGGTCTGCCCCATTCGGACACGTCTGCCCAACGTGGCCCTTCTCGAGGCACCGGAAGCAATATAGCGACCTTGCTTCCAGCACCTCGACCCTAGCGGAGCCCCATCGCACGCGGATGCGTGAGGTCGTCGCCAGCTTGCGCACGGCGGCGAGAGGGCACCTCACATGTGCCGTGCCGAGCGCCATGGGTGACCGACGGATACTGCCAACAGTGACATTCTCCGTCGAACACCCACTCGCCTCTGCGATGGCCGACGCCACCTCCTCCGGTGTCGTGGCGTCGTCCAGATCGAGCACACGTAGCTCGCCCGTTTTAATTGAACGAGCCACCCTCACATTGAGGTCCTTGAGGATCTCACGTATCCGCGCTGCGAGACGGTCGGCTTTAGCGTCACTGTCGGGACGATGTTCCAACAGGATCTCGCCAGTGATGGCCCTTTTCTGCTCGACCGTCTCGATACCGAGGTCAGGGAGCTGAACCCGCGTACGGGCAGCTCGCATGACCTCAGAATAGGTCGTCGTCGCTTTCGACGACCGTTATGACAACTGCCGCGGTCGCCGGCACCTTTGGGAGCCTCCTCTTAGGCGCCTTCTTAACCGCAGGCTTTATTGCCGCAGGCTGAGAAGACGCCTTCAGCCGCGATCCAGGTTGCGCTTTCCTGGCCGCGACCGTCGCCCAAGACTCGGCAGAAGCCGTCGGACGAGAGGAGGAGGGAAAGGAGGCGGGCACCGGTGGTAAGTCGGTGACCGGCGGAGGAGCCGGTCCCGCCTTCCTCTTCCTCCCCCGCTGCTTCTCCGCTTCCCTGGCGGAGGAGGCTCCGTCAATGGGGCCTCCACTGGCCGAATAGGCGCAGCTCTCCCCGTCAATGCGGGCCTATATGCCCTGTCGGGGAAGAGCTCCGCCCTGAAGGCGGCCAGCTTCTCCTCTATGAGGGCTCCGATGTGCTCCATGAGCCCGGCTTCACTGCTCGTCAGTTGAGCGGGAGCGCGTGAAGCAACAGAAGCCCTCGACGTCGCCGCAGCCCCCGCAGAAGCGCGCCCGGCCTGTGCGGCAGGGGCACGCTTCCTGGACGCGACAGGGGCTCGCGCTGCAGACGCCGTAGCAGTAGTCGCTGCCGGCGTCGCGCGCTTGGGCGTCGCCACGTCACTGGATGGAGCCGACGGCACAAAGCCCTGTTTCGCCTGAAAGGCGTTAAATTGTGCCGTCAGCTGCTCCAGCCGCTGAGTGAAGGTCGCGAGTTCGGCTGGAAGTTGGGAGTTCTCCCGTTCGAGCTTCTCCACGTCAGCGCCTTTTGATTGGCGCCGCAGGAGCTCAGCGACCGCCGCCTGAGTGTTGCGCGTGGCCTCGCGCAGGTCGCAGACGAGGCTCCCTTCCATCTTACGGGAGCTGTCTGTGACCTTCTGTATGGCCGCCAGATTGCTGGCGATGCAGGCACCAAGTTTGTCCATGGGACGTGCCTGCATCTTCGCCTGCAGGACCTCGGGTCCAGGGAGGCTCCCCCCATCTCTCGTGGCAGCCGAAGCCGCGGAGGGGTCTGGGCGCTCGTCCCCGGTATCCCCGTCATTGGCCCTGCTGGGCCCAGCGCAAGAGGAGAGGCTGAGACTCGAACAACTCATGTCCGAGTCGCAGCCACTCCCCTCCACCTCTTCCTCGCCGGCGATGTTGGAGCCGGGCGTGTCCGGGCGAATAAACCGCCCACGGCCGTCGGGCCTCGCCTGCGCGGTGTCGGTTCTCGTAGCCCTCGACTCCAGGCTACGAGAACCGCCCCTGTCGGTTGTCAGCCGTGTCGACGGCAGTCTCGCAGCAGAACCGCTACGGGGCTGCCGTCCACACGTTTCCAGGGTGCACCACGTGGAGGTGACCAACCTGCTCCCCTGGTACTGATAGCTTGCCCCGGGTGTACATCTGTTGAATACATTTTCTACCTCACTTTTTAGTATTGAGCCAAAGCCCTGACCTAACTTATCAGATACTACTATAACATTTTTAACATTTTTATTAATTTCTAACCCCAGTCTATTGTGATTGTAGATTTTTGGTGAACATTGACTCAACTGGATAGGTTGAGGCACTGTGTTAATATTAGTACTAGTAGAAGCCAACTCATTTTCTTGAGTATGCAAGCAGTTACATATGCATTTATTTGATAGGGATTCAAATTTTTCTAAGTTGGATGTACATAGCTCAAGAAGATTATTGGCTGCATGTATACGTTCCTCTATCTGTTTTTGAGCCAAGTCATATTTTTTATTAACAAAATCTAAAGTTTTCTGAAGGCTAAAAATTTCTAGTTGCATTTGTTCAATATTAGTGTCATACATCAATTTTTTATTTTGCAATTTATTATTACATGATTTTATTTTATTAATCAAATGTGACCGGTCCTTTCTTATTTTGTATATATATTGATATTTATGAGTATTATTAATCTTTTTTTTCTGTTTTATTAATAAATTTATTTAATTTTATGTATTTTTTTAATTTGTTATGTGTATTCATATATTTATGATTAATTTTAGACTCCTGCAAGGAGGTGTTTAGAGTCAAAGTCATGTGTAACTAATTCATTATACAAACTCTCAGTCGCGTAACATTTCTGGCTAGTTTTAATTTGTTCTAATTTTTTCTCTGATTTTTGAGCATTAAAAAGACTAACTTCCAGTTCTGAAATGCGACTCAAAGCTCTTTTATGTTCATCGCTACACTCTTTAAATGAGGTCACAATTTTAAAAAGATTGTCCCGCTCGCTAACAATATCTCAGCAATGTTCATTTAACTTGGCTAGCTTACTTTTAAATTCTGTGTTTTTATTAACAATTTTTTTGATCTCTTCTTCAGTGTCCTCACGCTCTATAAGAAGTTGTCTGCTTAACTCTTTAGAGGATTTTAATTCCTTAAGGGTGAGTTGGAATTTGGCCATCATATCTTTTATTGACGTTTTCCGGGTTATAATAATATACTCCATGTTGTTTAACTGTAAAATAATTTAAGTATGTATTTTTAAATGCTATTTGAGAGAGATTTAATATAATCAGGATTGTACAAATCTATGTTTGATTGATTATTTTAATAATAGGTGATATAACAAAATGTGATTACTTATATACTATCAATTAAGGTAATAGCAATGAATTTGTCCAAAGTTAAGTAATATAATATAATATTTTATACTATGATATTCCAGTTACAACAGGTACACTAGGTTAATCATATACAATATTAAGTTATGTACCGTGCTTCAAATCCTAATAAATATATGAGAGGGCAACACTGTTTTCCTTCTCTTTCTTTCTCATTCGTCAATGACCTAGTGCTGTCTCGCTCGCACATCATCCCACCACCACCTGGCAGTGTCGAACTTCAATTTGGTTCGACGTCCCGCATTGCCATCCGATTCCTTACTCGGAAAGGTCGAATTGAATTTAAGTTGAAAGTGACTTTTCACTAAATTTATAATTCGAATTAAACGACCTACTTGTGAATTCATCCATTCGTCAAATTAGGTTGACCGTCATTCTGCAACAAGTATTAAAAACCGACCGTAAGTAATAAAAACAATAAGTATAATTATTAATACGTAATAATGATAACTTTTAATACATTTTAACGATTTAACGGGTTTCCGTTCGGAATATTATGTAAATTTATTTAAATATTACATACATATATATATATATATATATATATATATATATACTTTTTTTTTTTCATTTACCCTCCAAATAAATAAAAAATGTTTGGCTTAAGCATTTGTTAATATATTTGAGGGTTTCTAAAATAAGTGCTGTTGCAGTTTACTATGGATAATAATGACAAAGAAATTCAAAGCGGAGCTTATAAAAAGAGGACGCGTTCGCCGAGTTCGTGATCCACTAGCTCAAGTTCATCAACTTCATCTTCCTCAGTTCGTAATAGAAGAACTAAAAATAAAAAGACCAAACGACGCAGGCGCAATGACAACATCCTTGAAAAGTTGGCAAAACAGGTAAACGATTTGCAAAATCACTTTTACTACCATACTCATGCTAAAACAACGGATATATCGTGACCGGGGCAAGGAGTGCCCGATATTGATCTGGATGTTAGCAGACAACTTTACAGTGACGAGGAGAATGACGTAAGGGCGTCTACCCCTGTAACTTCCGATTTCAATATTACCCTCAGTACTAGTGTCAAGGAGCCGTCAGTACCAAATACAGCCCCCGAATATTTAACAGCTTTACAAGGCATTCAAAGATTTAATAGCCCTGAATGGAGTGGTATCCGGTATGCGGAGGCCCAGAAGGTATTTTCTTGTTCCCCCGGTTTTATAGAATTAGAATGCAATGAGGAACTTAAAGCGTTTGAGACTCCTCGTTCTCGTCATCTTCAGCTATCTGAGAGGTCCTACGCTGCATTAACCCTTGCCCTTATTAAACAGCAAGAAGCACTGCAGACGGGAATAAGAGATTTCTTATCCTGGATCCAAAACTCTGGTGAAAATTTTTCATATGAATCCATTAAAGAAAAAATAGATAATACTATCCTTGGAGGTGACTTACACAAAGTGTCCTCAGATACCTTGCAATTAGTGTGTGGTCGCAGAGCCGACATTGTAGAACAACGACGTGACAATATTTTAACCTTAACGAAAGATCCGCTCATTAAAAGTACTCTTCGCAAGATTCCTCCGTCATGTTCATTCCTGTTTGAACCTACCGCTTTCTGCACTGCTATCGAAAAAGCGGGTGGCGTGAAAAAAGCCTTCTGGTCACAACCAAAGGTTCATTCCAAAAAGCCTGGTGCGCAACCAAGCTCAAGTGGAATACATAGGTTACCCGCGCAGGGAAACCGAAACTTTGAACCTGCGCAAGGTGGCAACAGAAGTAAACAACATGCGCCTGCGCAAAGTGGCAACTGCTGTTCCATGTCAGCACACTATAATTGCAATCGTGTAGAACAGCACGGTGAGTCTAACTTCTATCGTGACACAGGGAGAGCTCATCCAATCCACAGCCGTGATTCCTTTCTAGGCCGCTTCAGCGGACAGGCTAAAAGAGGACAAATAAACGCATCCCGTGGAGGAGACAAGCGATCAGGCTCTCCATCATATAAAGGAAATAATAGACAACGTAAATATTGACTTAGAACCCTTTCGGGCAGGTCAGCTGTCCGAATATCACTTTCAATGGAAAGAAATGGGTGCCCCAAATATAATTTTGAAAATGTTGCAAGGGTACCGAATACCTTTTGTTCGAAAACCACCATTATCAATGCCAAATCTGCAAAAATGCACTTATCAAACTCCAACATCCAAAGAAATGACCAAGATCATTCAAACACTCGAAAAAGATGCAGTGATCGAGAAAGTAGATCGAAGTCCAAGCTTTCTTTCCACCCTTTTCTTGCGGCAGAAGGCCAACGCTACCTCTCGAGCAATTTTCAATCTCAAAGCACTGAACGATTACATAGACACAAGCCCTTTCAAACTCATAAACATGTATCAAATCCCAAACTTTCTGCAACCAAACGATTGGCTATGCAAAGTCGACTTGTCACAAGCGTACTATCACCTACTAATTGCAAAGTCGCACAGATGTTTTCTACGACTAGTCTACAACAACAACCTCTTCGAAATGAGGGCACTTCCTTTCGGTCTGAATACGGCTCCAAAAACTTTTGCGACTATAACAAATTGGATTGCTCAAACTCTGAGAAATCAAGGAATCAGAATCATAGTCTACCTCAACGATTTTTTAATTGTAAGCCAAGATTTGACGGTTTTAGAAAGTCACATGAAAATTGTGATAAAAACCCTACTCAAGTTGGGCTGGAAACTAAATTGGCAGAAGTCCGTAATTGTGCCGAAAAAAATCATTAGAATATCTAGGGGTAATATGGTACCCTTGGCTAAATCAAATTGCTCTCCCAGAAGAGAAATATAAAATTATCAGCAACGTGGTATCAGAATTACTAGTAAAGAGAAAAACCTGTCGGAAAGAGCTGGAAAGCCTATTGGGATTGTTAAATTTTGCAAGTTTTGCTGTACGCAGAGGCAGACTGAACCATCGAGGACTACAAAAACAGCTCAGAACTTTACCCGAAAGTCAGCCGTTAAAATACTTTAACATGTCAAGCAACAAAAGATCTGAAATGGTGGACAATAAATTGCAGGAATCGAACCCTGCGCCATGTTCCATATCCGGAGCACTATCTGACCTCAGATGCTTCAAACATAGCTTGGGGTGCAATGTTGAACGACCAGTATGTAATAGGAACTTGGAACACTGCAGAACAAAACCTTCACTGCAACGTGAAAGAAATTTTAGCCATTTTAAAATGCTTAAAAGGTCATTGTCAAACCCTGAAACGCAGTTCGATCCTAATACAAACGGACAACAAAACAGTGATTGCATATTTACGCAACGAGGGCGGCACAGGATCTTCTCTCTTGATGGAAATAGCGTACACAATATTCAAATTCATGGATACTTTTCACATACATTTTACCATCCATCACATACCCGTCGTGTACAATACCGAAGCCGATGGTCTGTCGAGGCAGCGAGTACCCGCAGAATGGCATTTACTTCCAGAAGCGACTCAGAAAGTTTTTCGCAAATGGGGTACCCCTGTAATAGATCTGTTTGCCTCGAAAAATGCCCATGTAGTTCCAACATACGGAACATTCGACAGAAACGACGAGAATGCTGCTCTTTTCAACGCACTAGCGAGATCATGGGATTATCGCCTAGCATGGGTGTTCCCACCACCCTATCTAATTCCAAGAGTTCTGCGACACATGAATCAAGCAACAGGAACATTCTTGATAGTAGTTCCCCGGTGGGAACGCGTATTCTGGAGGGCAGATCTACGGAACCGAGCCATAGCAGCCCCCTACACAATAAAAAATCTCGAAAGAGTCCTGCTGGACGTAACGACTTGCCGGCCACCTACGGGTACCAACGAAATGACGTTGGAGATATGGAAATGTGGGGGTGGAATACTTGGACGAGTTCGCAACGAGACCTACTGAAATCTGCTTGGCGACCATCTACTTTAAATACATATAGACCTGCATGGGCACGTTGGACTCGTTGGGCCCTAACAAACAGAGTGAAATTAACTGACCCTTCTGGAAGTGATGTTGCAAGATATCTGGCTGATTTACATAATATTGAAGGTCTATCGTATAGCACCATACTCGTACATAAATCAGTTATATCCACTTTCTGTAACGCAGAATTATCCAATAACATAAGTTCCCATATTTTAGTTAGACAGGTGTTGAAAGCAATTGCGCTCAAGAAACCTAAGGAAACTAAACCTCCTATTTGGGATATTAACCAATTGACGAGTCACCTGGTCCAAAGAAAACTAGACAGTAATTTATACGACACCTGTAGACACACAGCAGCTCTACTATTGTTATGTTCAGGAAGAAGGGTCACACTCTGGCGATACATTCAGGAAATATTACCAAAGGGAAGTCGCAAGTACAGCGCCCTCGACCCCTAAAAGTTGTGGAATCTCAGAATCGTTCACACCAATTGATTGATTAAATTTTGTTATATTGATTGAACATTTATGTAATTAAGACAAACTTAATACAACTTAATTAATAATAAATTAAGTAGCATAATTTTTGAACGTCAAGTACATATACCTAAGTAATAATATCTGAGATAATATAATAATATTACTAATGAAATAACTGTTACATATTTCATACTATTCTGATAAACTGTAATCATTTCATAGTCAGTATATATTTTGATTAATAACTCTTATCAGACTAAATTTTTTCTAATCTTGATTTTCATTTGTATTAAGTAAGTCCTTCCATAGCACATCATCCACGAAAATGATTTAAAAGCTATCTAGTATTTCTACTTTATCGAATTCCTGTGTGTAAATAAGGAATAATCACATTGGCATCCACCACCAGCGGCGATAACAAACACCTCTCATATATTTATTGGGATTTGAAGCACGGTACATAACTTAATATTATGTGTTCCGTTTGACGTCCGAAGTCCATTATGAGAGAGTACATCGTCTGATTTCCGCTGCAGGTCGCTAAATTTCATGACTTCCGTTTCCTACGAACGCCTACGGCGCCCCCTATACCCCTTTCTGGAACTAAACTGACAAGCAAATACACGCCGCCAAATTTGTCATTGTTGCGTCGTTTTTCCAAACGAGCAGTCGTTAAAAGTTAAATAATTATAATCAACTTTCGAGATTTAAAGTAGAAAGTTATTTTAAAACAAGTGTTGTTTGTCTTCCGTTTCTTGAAAAACCTCAAAATGTGTAAAGAGGTTGTCGCGCCTAATCAAAATAAAAAAGTTAAGTGTAAGTGTAGAGGGTAGTTCGAATTCTTCGGATATTTCATGAGATTCGTCGGAAAATGAATACGACGGACTACCAAGGGAGCGCCACAAGCGTGACTGATCGCGGGATCTGAATAAGAGGTTTGACTTATTGTCACAACAATTGGTGAGTCTTGTAAATAATATTTTAACTTCGAATTATACTAATTGTAAACCGGCGACACCACCCTCATTCTTCTATGCGCCAAATTATAATACTAACATGTCTAATCTAGCTTCAACTAATATTCAAAGTTTTTACGTGCGCCAGAAATAGAGGCGGGTAGTTTTGAATATTTGAGCGTTACTGTAAAAGAATCTTCTGTACCGAAAGCAATTCAATCACGTGATGACAAAATTTCCTGTTTTTATTGAATTAAGAGTGAATGAAGAATTTCAACGTCTGGAGGACTACTTTAGTCCATTACGTTGGTTCCAGATGGAACGGAGGTTTTGCTCCGTTAACTAATGCCTTTTTGGCACAAAACGAATACGTTAATACTGCCTTACAAGGCCTCGTTGACTGGTCAAATTCATCGGACGTTCAGCTTAACTCTTCGATTATGAAAAATTGAAACAAACTTTTTAATAATTATTCTGGTTATAAGACTCTCGCTATATTCTTCAATTAATTTGCGGTAAACGTGTCGAGGTTTTAGAATTACTCCGTAGGGACCGCTTAAAGTAATTAAATGATAAATTTAGAGCAAATACCCCCTTCTTGTGATTATATGTTTAACACGAGTCTATTAACAGCATTTATACAAAAATATAGGTGGTATATATAAATTACAAAATCGGGTACCATCTGCTACTCGCACACGGCCCATAACCTGAACCGTCGCCTTCTACTACCAATACAAAGCCATTTCGAGCTAGGGCAAATTCCAATAAAATTAAGCATACCGAAAACAGACATTCTGAGCAATTCCATCCAAATAACTCCTCAGCATATTTGTTGAGGGGGCGGGGACATAAACATGCACCTAACGTATTATTAAAATTAATAACAGTTGGTAAAATTAATAACAGGAATCACATTTAACTAAACACCTCCATTGGTTCTTCCGACATGGGATGTATAAGAAAAATTCGAAGTCTAACATCACATTTAACGTCAATCGAAATGCAAAATTTAATTCAATTAAGAGGTTTAGAACCCGCTCCCCTGACGCAGTCTTTCATATCTCCATTTTTTATAATTCCCAAGACCAATCAAGGCGGTTGAATCACTACATGAAACCGAGACATTTTCATCTTTTCCACCATCAACAAGTCCCCGATTGCTTACGACATGGGGATCGGATGGTCAAACTGGATTTAAGCCAGGCTTATTCATCTTCCGATAAAAGAATAGCACAGGAGGTTTCTCCGGATCAGTTCTCAGGGTCGTCCCCTTAGATGATTAGTCTGTCATTCGGATTAGCTGCACCACGTATCGCGGATTTTTGCTTCAGTAACATACTGGACGCCCGAAATACTTCGCAGGAACGGCCTGCGACTAATGGTCTATTCAGATGATTATGTATTTGTACACCAGGACCTCTATCCTTCAAGTAAAGATGGCCATATGTTTTTGAGCAGCCTAGGTTGGTGGATTAAAGTATTTTAACGGCTGACTTTCGGGTAAAGTTCTGAGCTGTTTTTGTAGTCCTCGATGGTTCATTCTGCCTCTGCGTACAGCAAAACTTGCAAAATTTAACAATCCCAATAGGCTTTCCAGCTCTTTCCGACAGGTTTTTCTCTTTACTAGTAATTCTGATACCACGTTGCTGATAATTTTATATTTCTCTTCTGGGAGAGCAATTTGATTTAGCCAAGGGTACCATATTACCCCTAGATATTCTAATGATTTTTTTCGGCACAATTACGGACTTCTGCCAATTTAGTTTCCAGCCCAACTTGAGTAGGGTTTTTATCACAATTTTCATGTGACTTTCTAAAACCGTCAAATCTTGGCTTACAATTAAAAAATCGTTGAGGTAGACTATGATTCTGATTCCTTGATTTCTCAGAGTTTGAGCAATCCAATTTGTTATAGTCGCAAAAGTTTTTGGAGCCGTATTCAGACCGAAAGGAAGTGCCCTCATTTCGAAGAGGTTGTTGTTGTAGACTAGTCGTAGAAAACATCTGTGCGACTTTGCAATTAGTAGGTGATAGTACGCTTGTGACAAGTCGACTTTGCATAGCCAATCGTTTGGTTGCAGAAAGTTTGGGATTTGATACATGTTTATGAGTTTGAAAGGGCTTGTGTCTATGTAATCGTTCAGTGCTTTGAGATTGAAAATTGCTCGAGAGGTAGCGTTGGCCTTCTGCCGCAAGAAAAGGGTGGAAAGAAAGCTTGGACTTCGATCTACTTTCTCGATCACTGCATCTTTTTCGAGTGTTTGAATGATCTTGGTCATTTCTTTGGATGTTGGAGTTTGATAAGTGCATTTTTGCAGATTTGGCATTGATAATGGTGGTTTTCGAACAAAAGGTATTCGGTACCCTTGCAACATTTTCAAAATTATATTTGGGGCACCCATTTCTTTCCATTGAAAGTGATATTCGGACAGCTGACCTGCCCGAAAGGGTTCTAAGTCAATATTTACGTTGTCTATTATTTCCTTTATATGATGGAGAGCCTGATCGCTTGTCTCCTCCACGGGATGCGTTTATTTGTCCTCTTTTAGCCTGTCCGCTGAAGCGGCCTAGAAAGGAATCACGGCTGTGGATTGGATGAGCTCTCCCTGTGTCACGATAGAAGTTAGACTCACCGTGCTGTTCTACACGATTGCAATTATAGTGTGCTGACATGGAACAGCAGTTGCCACTTTGCGCAGGCGCATGTTGTTTACTTCTGTTGCCACCTTGCGCAGGTTCAAAGTTTCGGTTTCCCTGCGCGGGTAACCTATGTATTCCACTTGAGCTTGGTTGCGCACCAGGCTTTTTGGAATGAACCTTTGGTTGTGACCAGAAGGCTTTTTTCACGCCACCCGCTTTTTCGATAGCAGTGCAGAAAGCGGTAGGTTCAAACAGGAATGAACATGACGGAGGAATCTTGCGAAGAGTACTTTTAATGAGCGGATCTTTCGTTAAGGTTAAAATATTGTCACGTCGTTGTTCTACAATGTCGGCTCTGCGACCACACACTAATTGCAAGGTATCTGAGGACACTTTGTGTAAGTCACCTCCAAGGATAGTATTATCTATTTTTTCTTTAATGGATTCATATGAAAAATTTTCACCAGAGTTTTGGATCCAGGATAAGAAATCTCTTATTCCCGTCTGCAGTGCTTCTTGCTGTTTAATAAGGGCAAGGGTTAATGCAGCGTAGGACCTCTCAGATAGCTGAAGATGACGAGAACGAGGAGTCTCAAACGCTTTAAGTTCCTCATTGCATTCTAATTCTATAAAACCGGGGGAACAAGAAAATACCTTCTGGGCCTCCGCATACCGGATACCACTCCATTCAGGGCTATTAAATCTTTGAATGCCTTGTAAAGCTGTTAAATATTCGGGGGCTGTATTTGGTACTGACGGCTCCTTGACACTAGTACTGAGGGTAATATTGAAATCGGAAGTTACAGGGGTAGACGCCCTTACGTCATTCTCCTCGTCACTGTAAAGTTGTCTGCTAACATCCAGATCAATATCGGGCACTCCTTGCCCCGGTCACGATATATCCGTTGTTTTAGCATGAGTATGGTAGTAAAAGTGATTTTGCAAATCGTTTACCTGTTTTGCCAACTTTTCAAGGATGTTGTCATTGCGCCTGCGTCGTTTGGTCTTTTTATTTTTAGTTCTTCTATTACGAACTGAGGAAGATGAAGTTGATGAACTTGAGCTAGTGGATCACGAACTCGGCGAACGCGTCCTCTTTTTATAAGCTCCGCTTTGAATTTCTTTGTCATTATTATCCATAGTAAACTGCAACAGCACTTATTTTAGAAACCCTCAAATATATTAACAAATGCTTAAGCCAAACATTTTTTATTTATTTGGAGGGTAAATGAAAAAAAAAAAATATATATATATATATATATATATATATATATATATATATATATATATATATATGTATGTAATATTTAAATAAATTTACATAATATTCCGAACGGAAACCCGTTAAATCGTTAAAATGTATTAAAAGTTATCATTATTACGTATTAATAATTATACTTATTGTTTTTATTACTTACGGTCGGTTTTTAATACTTGTTGCAGAATGACGGTCAACCTAATTTGACGAATGGATGAATTCACAAGTAGGTCGTTTAATTCGAATTATAAATTTAGTGAAAAGTCACTTTCAACTTAAATTCAATTCGACCTTTCCGAGTAAGGAATCGGATGGCAATGCGGGACGTCGAACCAAATTGAAGTTCGACACTGCCAGGTGGTGGTGGGATGATGTGCGAGCGAGACAGCACTAGGTCATTGACGAATGAGAAAGAAAGAGAAGGAAAACAGTGTTGCCCTCTCATATATTTATTAGGATTTGAAGCACGGTACATAACTTAATATTGTATATGATTAACCTAGTGTACCTGTTGTAACTGGAATATCATAGTATAAAATATTATATTATATTACTTAACTTTGGACAAATTCATTGCTATTACCTTAATTGATAGTATATAAGTAATCACATTTTGTTATATCACCTATTATTAAAATAATCAATCAAACATAGATTTGTACAATCCTGATTATATTAAATCTCTCTCAAATAGCATTTAAAAATACATACTTAAATTATTTTACAGTTAAACAACATGGAGTATATTATTATAACCCGGAAAACGTCAATAAAAGATATGATGGCCAAATTCCAACTCACCCTTAAGGAATTAAAATCCTCTAAAGAGTTAAGCAGACAACTTCTTATAGAGCGTGAGGACACTGAAGAAGAGATCAAAAAAATTGTTAATAAAAACACAGAATTTAAAAGTAAGCTAGCCAAGTTAAATGAACATTGCTGAGATATTGTTAGCGAGCGGGACAATCTTTTTAAAATTGTGACCTCATTTAAAGAGTGTAGCGATGAACATAAAAGAGCTTTGAGTCGCATTTCAGAACTGGAAGTTAGTCTTTTTAATGCTCAAAAATCAGAGAAAAAATTAGAACAAATTAAAACTAGCCAGAAATGTTACGCGACTGAGAGTTTGTATAATGAATTAGTTACACATGACTTTGACTCTAAACACCTCCTTGCAGGAGTCTAAAATTAATCATAAATATATGAATACACATAACAAATTAAAAAAATACATAAAATTAAATAAATTTATTAATAAAACAGAAAAAAAAGATTAATAATACTCATAAATATCAATATATATACAAAATAAGAAAGGACCGGTCACATTTGATTAATAAAATAAAATCATGTAATAATAAATTGCAAAATAAAAAATTGATGTATGACACTAATATTGAACAAATGCAACTAGAAATTTTTAGCCTTCAGAAAACTTTAGATTTTGTTAATAAAAAATATGACTTGGCTCAAAAACAGATAGAGGAACGTATACATGCAGCCAATAATCTTCTTGAGCTATGTACATCCAACTTAGAAAAATTTGAATCCCTATCAAATAAATGCATATGTAACTGCTTGCATACTCAAGAAAATGAGTTGGCTTCTACTAGTACTAATATTAACACAGTGCCTCAACCTATCCAGTTGAGTCAATGTTCACCAAAAATCTACAATCACAATAGACTGGGGTTAGAAATTAATAAAAATGTTAAAAATGTTATAGTAGTATCTGATAAGTTAGGTCAGGGCTTTGGCTCAATACTAAAAAGTGAGGTAGAAAATGTATTCAACAGATGTACACCCGGGGCAAGCTATCAGTACCAGGGGAGCAGGTTGGTCACCTCCACGTGGTGCACCCTGGAAACGTGTGGACGGCAGCCTCGTAGCGGTTCTGCTGCGAGACTGCCGTCGACACGGCTGACAACCGACAGGGGCGGTTCTCGTAGCCTGGAGTCGAGGGCTACGAGAACCGACACCGCGCAGGCGAGGCCCGACGGCCGTGGGCGGTTTATTCGCCCGGACACGCCCGGCTCCAACATCGCCGGCGAGGAAGAGGTGGAGGGGAGTGGCTGCGACTCGGACATGAGTTGTTCGAGTCTCAGCCTCTCCTCTTGCGCTGGGCCCAGCAGGGCCAATGACGGGGATACCGGGGACGAGCGCCCAGACCCCTCCGCGGCTTCGGCTGCCACGAGAGATGGGGGGAGCCTCCCTGGACCCGAGGTCCTGCAGGCGAAGATGCAGGCACGTCCCATGGACAAACTTGGTGCCTGCATCGCCAGCAATCTGGCGGCCATACAGAAGGTCACAGACAGCTCCCGTAAGATGGAAGGGAGCCTCGTCTGCGACCTGCGCGAGGCCACGCGCAACACTCAGGCGGCGGTCGCTGAGCTCCTGCGGCGCCAATCAAAAGGCGCTGACGTGGAGAAGCTCGAACGGGAGAACTCCCAACTTCCAGCCGAACTCGCGACCTTCACTCAGCGGCTGGAGCAGCTGACGGCACAATTTAACGCCTTTCAGGCGAAACAGGGCTTTGTGCCGTCGGCTCCATCCAGTGACGTGGCGACGCCCAAGCGCGCGACGCCGGCAGCGACTACTGCTACGGCGTCTGCAGCGCGAGCCCCTGTCGCGTCCAGGAAGCGTGCCCCTGCCGCACAGGCCGGGCGCGCTTCTGCGGGGGCTGCGGCGACGTCGAGGGCTTCTGTTGCTTCACGCGCTCCCGCTCAACTGACGAGCAGTGAAGCCGGGCTCATGGAGCACATCGGAGCCCTCATAGAGGAGAAGCTGGCCGCCTTCAGGGCGGAGCTCTTCCCCGACAGGGCATATAGGCCCGCATTGACGGGGAGAGCTGCGCCTATTCGGCCAGTGGAGGCCCCATTGACGGAGCCTCCTCCGCCAGGGAAGCGGAGAAGCAGCGGGGGAGGAAGAGGAAGGCGGGACCGGCTCCTCCGCCGGTCACCGACTTACCACCGGTGCCCGCCTCCTTTCCCTCCTCCTCTCGTCCGACGGCTTCTGCCGAGTCTTGGGCGACGGTCGCGGCCAGGAAAGCGCAACCTGGATCGCGGCTGAAGGCGTCTTCTCAGCCTGCGGCAATAAAGCCTGCGGTTAAGAAGGCGCCTAAGAGGAGGCTCCCAAAGGTGCCGGCGACCGCGGCAGTTGTCATAACGGTCGTCGAAAGCGACGACGACCTATTCTGAGGTCATGCGAGCTGCCCGTACGCGGGTTCAGCTCCCTGACCTCGGTATCGAGACGGTCGAGCAGAAAAGGGCCATCACTGGCGAGATCCTGTTGGAACATCGTCCCGACAGTGACGCTAAAGCCGACCGTCTCGCAGCGCGGATACGTGAGATCCTCAAGGACCTCAATGTGAGGGTGGCTCGTTCAATTAAAACGGGCGAGCTACGTGTGCTCGATCTGGACGACGCCACGACACCGGAGGAGGTGGCGTCGGCCATCGCAGAGGCGAGTGGGTGTTCGACGGAGAATGTCACTGTTGGCAGTATCCGTCGGTCACCCATGGCGCTCGGCACGGCACATGTGAGGTGCCCTCTCGCCGCCGTGCGCAAGCTGGCGACGACCTCACGCATCCGCGTGCGATGGGGCTCCGCTAGGGTCGAGGTGCTGGAAGCAAGGTCGCTATATTGCTTCCGGTGCCTCGAGAAGGGCCACGTTGGGCAGACGTGTCCGAATGGGGCAGACCGGAGCGACCGGTGCTTCGCCTATGGAGAGCGCGGCCACAGAGCGAGCCAATGAACGGCTAAGTCGCTTCGGTGCCCCTTGTGCTCAAATGTAGTTCGCCCGTCGGCCCATCGTCTGGGCGCAAAGACATGCTGTCAGACGGCGGGTGGGAGGAAGAAGGGTAAAAAGACCGCTTCTCCCACCCTGGCTCATACAACCGCCGAGGCTCCCGCCTCAGCACCGGATTCTGCTCCGCAGGAGGCCATGGAGGTCTCCCATTCGCGGGAGTAGGGGTGCTGTAGACGAACTTGAACCACTGCCGCAATGCTCAGCAACTTCTGATGCCTACCATTGCGGAGTGGTCCATAGGCCTCGCGGTCGTGGCGGAGCCCTATCGCGTCCCCGACCAACCTCGCTGCTTTGGGGACGCCGCTGGCACCGTGGCCGTCCATTGGGCGGGCGGTGCGGGGTCCCACCCTGTTCCCTGCTCGAAGCGGGGCAGGGATTCGTGGCCGTTCGGTGGGGCCCCTTGGCTATTGTGGGGTGTTACGTCTCTCCCAACAGGTCACTCGCCGACTACGTCTAGTTGTACCTGGACGGGCTGGCGGACTGCGTTCGCAGATGCCTACCCCGTCCGCTGATCGTCCTGGGGGACTTCAATGGCCACGCCAGGGCTTGGAGTAACTCTAGGGACGATCCGGGACGATATTCTCGCGCTGTGCGCCCTGTGAGCAAGTCGTATATCCGTGTTCTCTTCTATTGTTAAGTCTAAAAGTGAAGTTAAAGCAATAAAATCGTTGAAAAGTTTTTTTTTTAAAGCTTACAACTTACATCTACAAACTTTCAAGTGAAAAAATCGAATTAACATGTGTATAGACAAAGTTATTCAATTATAAAACATTGTTATAAGTTTAATATTGTGCTCGGTCACTTAATATTAACAAATTTTTCGTATCTACCCGTTATATAAAAAGTGATTATAATATTACATTCAACAATTTCATCGCATAGTCTTAAGAACTTTGTAGCCCAGCCGTAGATGCTTGGAATCATACTCTAAAAAGTCATGGTTCAAACCCCGTCTAAAGCAGTCTTTTTCGCTTTTTAAATTAAATAAGTAGACCATTAATTCACAGCAGACTGCATAAGAAACTAGAATTTGCAAATTATAAAGTTGGTACGAATTTAAACGAGAAAAAAAAATATGTCTATGATACAGTGGAACTGTTGTAACGAAGAAAAAGATGACGAAGAATATATGTGTTACGTTAAATGTATGAAAAGGTATCACCGGGAATGTTTACAGTCGATCTCACAATCCGGCTTACACATAAACTTAGAATGTCTAACCGAATGGATGTGTCCATCTTGTGTGCCAAGAAGGCCGAAGGGAAACAACGAGAACACTCCAGTTCGTGGTAAGGACATTACGTCAATCAGTGATCATAATATTACTAAAAGATCGAACAAACGTATTGCTATTTCATCGCCAGAACACACAAGCACTTTACAACAAGACGACTTAAGAGAAATAGTCAGGGAAATTGTTAATACAGAAATGAAAAAAATGCTTACAGAGATAACTACATCTATTAAATCTGTGTTAAATAGTGAATTAAAGGTTTTAAAGGATGAAATCTCTGATATGAAAACTTCAGTGAACTTTATTAGCAACCAATACGACGAGTTTTTAAAAGAGCATCGTGCTAACGAAACGGCAATAAAGGATCTTAAGGAAGAAAACAACAAATTAGTGTCGACTATTGATACCTTAAAGGCACGCGTAAATGATCTAGAACAAAGGTTCAGGTCCAACAACTTAGAATTACAATGCATTCCAGAATCAAAAAATGAAAATTTGATTAAAATCGTTGAGCAGCTAGGTGGTGTAGTAGGAATGACAATAACAGACGAAAAAATTATGAATATTACTAGAGTTGACAAAGTCAACCGTCAAAGTACCCGACCAAGATCTATCATAGTACAATTTAATTCTCCTTTAACCAGGGACAAGATGTTGGCTGCAGTCATAAAATATAATAAAATTAATCTTAAAGATAAACTGAATACCACGAACATAGGACTTGGCGGAGAAAAAAAACCCATTTATGTCATGGAACACCTATCGCCAGAGAACAAGGCTCTTCATGCTGCGACGAGACTAAAAGCTAAAGAAAAAGGGTACAGATACACTTGGGTTCCTAACGGTCGTATACTTATTCGGAAGGATGACAACTCGGATTACAAAATAGTTAAAAATATGGAGTTTTTAAGTAAGTTAAGCTAACGTATAAGGTAGGTTTCATGTAATTAATGGATATCTAAACGTTTAAAATTCGCGTCTATTAATGTATTGTATCAAAATGTCCGTGGAATCAGAACCAAAACGCACGAAGTTTACTGTAACGCAGCTACAAATGAGTATGATATCATTATCTTGACTGAAACCTGGTTAAATAACTCAATATCGAGTGGCGAACTATTTGATAAGAGTTACAATGTATACAGAAGAGACAGAGAAACTTCTAAACTTAGTACTAAATATAATGGCGGTGGAGTACTGATAGCTGTAAAAAAACATATTACATCCTATAGAGTTAGTAGTTGGGAAAGTGATTGCGAGGATTTGTGGGTAGTAATCGATGTGCCTCATCTCAGTAGTATCCGCCATATAGCTTTGTGTGGGATATACCTACCGCCACCAGTGAATAGGGACTTGTTGGATCACTTTTTAAATAACTGCAATAGAGTTTCGGAACAACATAATATGTTAACTTGTATTATTGGAGACTTTAATTTAAGCTGTATTACCTGGAGTGTAGGTCTTAACTCATCTAATAGTAATATTTCCGCAACAGCGCAAAGTTTACTAGATTTCATATCTGAAAATATACTACGTCAATGTAACTCTATTACTAACAACAAGCAAAAAATACTCGATCTAGTACTTGTTGATTTACCTGCATGCTCCGTAAACTATTCTTATAATTCTGTAAGTAATGTTGATCAATTACATCCCCCACTTGAAATCAATATACCAAATTTAAAACCAAATAGATTGACAGTGAACGTATCCCACAAGCGTTTTAATTTTCATAGGGGTGATTACGATTCAATTGATGAGTACTTACAACGTATTGACTGGCATAAACTATTACACGTAAATGATATAAATGATATGGTTAAAATATTTTACGAGGTATTACAAACCGCTATCATTAACTACGTTCCATTGCATAAAGTAGGATGTAAAAGGTATCCATCTTGGATAAATAACAGGGCTGCAAAAAGAATTAAAGAAAAACGTAAAATGTTAAAAAGGTTTAAAAAATATAATAACCCAATGGATGAACTCGAATTAAGATTACTTAGTGACCGATGTGATAGAATTACTCGAGATGCTTACAATAATTATAATGATAATCTTGAGAAGCAGGTTCAGAAAAATCCGAAAGCATTTTGGACATTCCTAAAAAGTAGACGCAATAGTTCTAACTCATATCCAGCTTCTATGACTAATGGAATTATAAACTCTAGCAACGCAGCCGAGATTTGTGATATGTTTTCATGTTATTTTGCTTCGGTATATGATGATGCCATTGATTGCCACATCTCACAGTCTTCCTCCTTTTTACAAAACATCCCTTACATAGGTTATAGTGACAACTTAGCAACTATAGAAGTGACACAGAATAAAATCTTACAAAAGCTAAAAAGCTTAGATATCACGAAAGGAGCGGGTCCAGATAATTTACCACCAATATTTATAAAAAGATGTGCGTCTAGTTTAAGTTTGCCTCTATACTTAATATTTAATGCCTCGCTACGCTCTGGGACTTTTCCAACTATATGGAAACAAGCAAAAGTCATACCAATATTTAAAAGTGATGATGAGAAGGATGTACGTAATTATAGACCCATATCGATTCTTTTCGTTTTCCCCAAAATCTTCGAGTCTTTAATTTGTCCACTAATCCAAGCGCACTTCTCTCGTTTTATTTCTGAACATCAACATGGTTTTTTACCAGGAAGGTCAACTACCACTAATTTAGTTACTTTCACTACTTTATTATCCGAAGCTATTGACTCACAGAAACAAGTGGACACCATATACACTGATTTCAAAAAGGCATTCGATAAGGTGCCACATATAATTTTAATCAAAAAATTAATGTATTATGGATTTTCAGGCCCACTGCTGCATTGGCTTTCGTCATACTTACGTGATCGTTGCTTTTTTGTTGTAATTAATGGTTTTAGCTCTTCAACAAAAAATATTGCATCTGGTATCCCCCAAGGTTCGCACCTTGGTCCAATCTTGTTTAATATATTTATCAATGACATTGTCTTTTGTTTTGAACATTCTACGCCTTACTTATACGCTGATGGTTTAAAATTTACGAGAATAATTTCGACAAAGAAGGATTCAAATCTACTTCAAGAAGATCTAAATAGGCTAACAAGCTGGTGTAATTCTAATGGTATGCAACTGAACTACAACAAATTAAGTCTGAGTCTAAGTCTGCACATTAAGTTTACCCGAAAAATTAACATCTTATCAACAAAATATAGCTTGAACGGTAATAACCTAAAGGAAGTTGACCTTATAAGAGATTTAGGTGTTTTATTGGACAGAAAATTGACTTATATTAATCACATAGACAAAGTAGTAAGCACAGCGTCAAAGATGTTGGGATTTATTATCAGACAAGGTCGAACATTTAAAGAAAGTAAAACAAAAATTATTCTTTACAATAGCCTTGTACGTAGTCATCTGGAGTACTGTAGTGTAGTTTGGCGTCCACATTATGCTGTACATTATTTAAGACTAGAGCGAGTTCAGAAAAGGTTCTTGTGGCATTTATCATACTCAGCAAGGATTTACAAAACAGTGATTTCATATCAGAATAGACTGAAATACTTTAAAATGATGACCCTTGACCAAAGAAGAGACGTAATTGACCTAGTATTTTTATATAAAATTGTACGTAATCAATTAGACTGCCCCAGTTTAGTAAGTAAAATTAATTTTAGAGTACCAACTAGATATCCGCGTCATACCATTACTCCACTTGTGCCCCCCCGTACTAGAACAGTCTTCGGTGCCAACTCCAGCCAATAAATTCAGTCAACCTCTTGATATTAACTCATATCCGCCAGATGCCTTTCGTAAAGTAGTTGTCAACCTAGTTAGTCAAGTGTAATGATTCACGTTTTACTAATTAAATTAAAATTAAATTAATTAATTTTAATTTTTATTACATTATTAAATCAATTAAGGGAATTATATTGATTATATTACTTAAATTATATTGTTATTTAAATTTTAAAATAATTAAATTCCTTTGTATTCTTTTGTTATACTGATAAATACTTTGTTTTTATTCTGTTTTGCATGATATATTTTTATAATTATGAATTATTTCTTGTTTAATTTCATTTTCACTATTTTATTATGGAAGTCATTCTAAATCATTGTATTGTAAATTAATGTTTTTATTAAATACTAATGTAATTTTGATTGAAATTGAATATTTAATGAATTTTATAACGTACTATAAGTAAATTTATGTTTTTTTTTTTGATCTAGAAAATTATAGAAATTGTTAAAGATTAAAAGCTAAAATATTTATTAATTTTAAAATTTATGAAATAATTAATATTTGAATTGAAATGTAATTTAAATTTGTTAATGATTGAAAGCTATATTTATATTAATATGTATAAATTTGCGTTGTTATTTGTTTTTTTTGTTGTAAATTGTTATTAACTCGCTTTTAGACTTTTTATCGTAACTAATATTTTTAAAGAATGGAATTTTAAATGCATGTAGTGTTTGCTTTTATATGATTTTACATATGCTGAGCATGATTATAATTTAAGATGTAACTAGTTAAGATGATAAGATGTAAAAATCGCTAGCAAACCTTATAAATAAATAAATAAATAAAAAATCCGAAGGGAGTGACGCTTCTCGACTGGGCGGCTGGTTTGGACCTCCGGCTCATTAACGTCGGGTCGGAGAGTACATGCGTGCGGTGGCAGGGGGAGTCGGTCGTGGACCTTACATGGGCGACTCCTCCTGCGATTCGCATGCTCTCGGGATGGCGTGTCGCTGACACTATCCGACCACCGCCACATCTTTTTCGATGTGGCTATCCGCCATCCCGACAGATCCAGCCGTCGTCAGGGAGACACCCTGCCGCGACGATGGGCCCTCAAGCGGCTAAACCGAGATCATCTCGAAGCGAACACAAAGAAATTATTCATTCAAAAAAAATAATGTACAGGCCAATAACGGCTCATAAAGTAAACTGTTTTAAAGATATTGTGGCGTGTTAATTATCTTATTTAGATCTAACGAAACAAGATCCAAATGAACTTTCTAATTCATTTTTTGAATTAATATTAATAGAATTTAATAAAATATTCAAAATGAAATAATTTTATAATAATACAAAATTAAAGTTTAGTGACTTAGCCCAGTCAGTCTATTGGTATATATAAAAGCAGAAATAAATTATACGACCTATATGGTATGAAGCAAGTGGAATCATAACGAAGCCTTTCTAGGATATGTCAATAAATATTCCAAAATATTTAAAACAGTTTGTATTTATGCCAAGTCTTTATACATAAAGAACAAAATTTTGATTTCCGATAGTAGAATAAAGGCCACTTGGGACATTATTGGAAGTGTTAGTGGAAAACCTAAAAAGGAAAGTATACTAATCAAATTAAACACAGGCAGTAAATACACAAATTCAGAATTGGAAGTTACAAATTTATTTGAAATATTTTTTGATAACATACCTAATAAAATAACATCTCGTTTAAAATCATCTACATTAGATGCAGTTAGATTATTAAATAAAAATGTTTCTAAATGCGTTATTGATTTTTCTTTTGAAACAGTTTCTGCAATAGATGTTATAAAAGTATTGAAAATACTCAATATTAAAAAAACTAACGACGTATGGGGCATTTCAGTAAAATTCATAAATAACATCATACACGATATTGCTTCGTATATAGCAGTAATTTTTAACAAGAGTTTGGACACGGGTTCATTTCCTAACTTGTTAAAATGTAGTAAAGTCTTACCACTTTTTAAGAATGGAAATAGGAGCTATCCCAGTAATTACAGGCCTATTTCAATACTCCCATCTTTAAGTAAAATTTTCGAAAAAAATATTTTAAATCAACTTCTTATCCATTTTGGTACAAATACATAATTTTCATAGTGAGCGATTTGATTTTACGAGAGGTCGATCAACAACTTATGCGGGAATTGCGATTCTTAAGCATATTTACGATGCTTGGGAGAAATCACAGAATGCTATTGGAGTATTCTGTGATTTATCTAAAGCATTTGATTGTGTAGAATACGAGACGCTTCTTTATAAGCTCAAATATTACGGCGTTAAAGGTAGGGCTTTTGATCTCATTGCTTCATACTTAAGTCAAAGAATCCAGCAAGTTTTCATTAATGGAATAAAGTCTACTGGAACTACGTTAAAAATGGGTGTTCCACAAGGTTCAGTTTTGGGTCCCTTTCTATTTCTAGTATACATATATAAATGACCTTCCTTTCTTTGTTAAAGGTATTTGTGATATAGTATTGTTTGCTGACGATACTTCACTGATTTTTAAGGTTGACAGGAAAAAAACTGACTATGCCGATGTGAACGGTGCCTTTTCACAGATACAAGATTGGTTTAAAGTAAATAATTTAGTTTTGAATACTCAAAACAAAAAGTGTAGTTTTTGCCCTACCCAATGTTAGAAAGTAAAATTATAATATATCTTTAAGCGGTGGCCCGCTTGATGTAGCCGATACTACGGTGTTCTTGGGAATAGAATTGGATTCCAGACTTCAGTGGAGTCCCCATTTGTCGTCCCTAACAGGAAAACTCAGCTCCGCAGCATAAAAGAAAAGTAAGACAACTAACTGATATTGATACCGCTCGTTTAGTTTATTTTGGTTATTTTCACAGTATTATGTCATATGGCATATTACTTTGGGGTAACGCTGCAGATATTGAATCTGTCTTTATTTTACAAAAGAGAGCAATCCGGTTTATTTATAATCTTGGAGCTAGAGACTCTCTTCGGGATGTTTTTAACAGAGTAGGAATACTCACTGTTGCGTCGCAATATATTTACAATAATATCATGTATATTCACAGTAACATTGATCACTTTGATAGAGTCAGTGATAATCATTGTATATGCACTAGAAGTAAGGATAACGCCAAGTTTCCGACTCCGCAAAGTCAATAAATCTTTCTTGGGGCAAGGTATGCATTTCTGTAATAAAATTTAACGCAGACATTTTTAACTTTGTCGTCTCGTAAATTCAAATCGTTTATAAAAAATACATTGGTAAAAAAGGCGTATTATTCGATACAAGATTTTGTAAATGATAAAAAAGCGTGGAATTAATACCTGTTGACTTCCACGGAGGATATGTTAATTTTAAAAATTGTATTAAGTAACATGACTTTGTATTTTTTGAATGTTGAAAAAGAGTAACTACTGAGTTTCTTGCCGGTTCTTCTCGGTTGAATCTACTTTCCGAACCGGTGGTAGCTTCACTTAATTGTTAAAAGACGATTAAAAAGTGCTTGTCACAAAAACAGCCCACTTGAATAAAGTATATTTTGATTTTGATTTTTGAAAATCCTCCTAAATATCCTCAGCACATGCAATGTTGTCCCATTACCGTCCAACATTGCCAATGATTTATCCCAATTATTTACCATCCTTCAAAATGGCCCCAATCAGATTCCTTCAATGGAATTGACAAAGCATCCGTCCTAAGAAACCTGAACTTCTCTCACTTATTAATTCATATAAACCTGTCATTGTTGCCATCTCTGAGACATGGTTGATTCCTGGCTCTCGTTTTCGGGTACCGGTTTTCTCCTGTTTGAGGTATGACAGAAATGATGGGTATGCAGGTTGTGCTATCTTGATCAGGCACTCCATTCCCTACGCAATTCCCTTGCCCCCTTTTAGCCAGCATGTTTCGGCGCATAACGCCTACACAATTAATTTTATATAATTAACTAAAACTAAAACTTCGTAAACGTTATTAATTATCAATGGTCATTCGGCCTATTCTCTCTCCGATCGCCACGCTGTACACATATTTTGTATTAAACCCAGTTATAAAGTTTTGGTTGTTTAATTTGGCACCAGTGTATAACGAAATATACATAATGTTGGCCCATGAGGGGATCATCTAAACGCAAAACATAAAATACATCGGTAGAAAAGGAAAATTGCAAAATATTTCAAGACTAAACGGCGAGTGTTGAGTCGACCACGTGCTAGAAGAAGATTCATAGAAGGAGCTGCCGGGCGAGGACAACTATACATGGCTATATCACTGCCCGTTAGGCAGTGATATAGCTAAAATATCACATCGTTTGCTCAATATCGGCAAAAGATAAGTGACTTTCCCTAATACTCCTGTTATACTCCTAATATTCAATTCCTTATTCTATCCTAAATATTAATCCGATTATCAAGAATCTGCATTAATTTGTGCTAATAAAGTTACTAAATCTAGTTTTTATCGTTGCTCGATTAAGTTTAAAATTTGAAACAAAGAAAAATATTGCATCATACTTTAATTTCTATCTACCTACTTTAAAAATATACGTTAAATTGTTAAGTATTATTGCTTATTTAATACAATTTTAATACAATCTTGGTGGTAGGGCTCTGTGCAAGCCCGTCTGGGTAGGTACCACCCACTCACCAGTTATTCTACCGCCAAATAACAGTACTCAGTATTGTTGTGTTCCGGTTTGAAGGGTGAGTGAGCCAGTGTAACTACAGGCACAAGGGACATAACATCTTAGTTCCCAAGATACAGGCACATTGACGACGTAAGGAATAGTTAATATTTCTTACAGCGTCATTGTCTATGGGTGATGGTGACCACTTACCATCAGGTGGCCCATATGCTCGTCCGCCAACCTATTCCATAAAAACAAAAAACAAACAAACAATTTAAGTAATAATAAAGGTATCGATTGTTTTAAAACTCAGTTTGGATTAATTATAATATTTTGTTAATTTCAATAGAATTTCGTAAAAAATATTTTATATTTTATTTTCCCTTTGCAGGATTTAAATCTATTTTGCCGTGTACTTAGACTATTTCGCCGATAATTCCAGATATTATTGTTGCTTCGCGGCGCAGTTTTCAAATCCATTGATCCACAAGTACAAAAATGTACGGGCACTTTTAGATTGCGGCAGCCAATCATCTTTTATTTCTAAATCGCTACAAGAATGTCTAGCGCTAAAAACAAATCCCATTGACTCACTAAAGGCCATAGGAATAGGTAACAATGTTGCAAATAATGTTGTCGAAAGTTGTACGATACAAATTGTGTCTCTAAGGAGCAAATTTAGTGTACAATTATCTTGCCTTGTTCTTAATGAATTAACGGGCTATTTACCAAAATATCCAATTAATAAAAATCATTTAAATTTATCTAAAGATATTGCACTAGCGGACCCTACATTTAATCAACCTGGTCCTATAGATGTTTTGATAGGAGTTGATTTATTCTGGGACATCTTGGTTGGATTATATCTGGTCCGGTTAATTTAAAATTTTCAAATGGAATTACCTACTGCAATGTCGCATCAGCTTCTAAAGTAACTGAAGATAATATTGATGCTTCGCTTAAGAAGTATTGGGAGCTAGAGGAAAATCCTCTAAGAAAGGTCGTGAGCGAGAAAGACAAGGTTTGCGAAACTCACTTTGTCAATAATACTCGTAGGAATAATAATGGTAGGTTCTGTGTTAAGCTTCCTCTAATAGATACTCCTGATTGTCTAGGGGACACATCTAAGTTGGCTAAGAGACGATTACTTAATCTTGAAAAACGATTTAAAAGAAGTCCACAGCTAAAGTCGGATTATACTAATTTTATTAATGAGTATGCGGAGTTAGGGCATCTTTCGTTGGTTAGTGACGAGCCATTGACGTCGTATTACCTGTGTCACCACGCTGTTCAAAATCAAGATAGTGAGTCTACAAAACTGAGAGTAGTATTTGATGGATCTGCAACTTCATCATTTGGTTACTCATTAAATGATCTATTAATGGTAGGTCCGAACTTGCAAGATTCTCTCTTTGCTATATTAATACGTGCCAGGCAATATCAATTTCTTCTTACTGGTGATATTGAAAAAATGTATCGCCAGGTTCTGGTTCACGAAGAGAATCGTGATCTGCAGCGCATTCTATGGAGAGAGAACGAATCTCAGCCTATTAAAGCGTACAGACTAAATACTCTCACATACGGAACTGCGAGTGCTAGCTTTTTAAGCACGCGTTGTCTCTGGCAAATAGGGGATGAACACCATGATGAGGTCATCAAGAATGTCATTCAAAAGGACTTCCATGTTGATGACCTCATTACTGGTGCTGATAATGAGAGACAACTTAAGTATATACAATCTTCTGTTGCTAAAGCTCTCAGTGCTGGTTGTTTTAATTTAAGAAAATATAAGAGTAATAATCCTGATATTTTTAATGATCTGCTTATAAACAAAAATGATAAACTAACTATAAGTGAATCATCAAGTACTCTTGGCCTTGGTTGGATTCCAGTAAATTATACGTTCTATTTTCCAATTAAAAACTTTTCTCCTGGTCAGGATGATATTGTAACAAAGAGATTTATTATGTCTTATTCATTTAAATTATTCGATCCCTTAGGTTTACTAAGCCCTATTGTAATTCAGCCTAAAATTATTTTACAAAAACGCTGGCAACAGAAGCTAGATTGGGATCAGCCAGTTTCACGCGAAATAAAAGACGATTGGTTAAAATTTGCTAATAGCCTCCAATTACTTTAAAATTTTCAAATTCCTAGGTTAGTTCTTTGCGACTTGCCTGCTAGAATAGAGTTACACTCATTTAGTGATGCGTCCCAAATTGCATATGGTGCATGTATATATGTAAAATCAACCGAAGCGAAAGGTAAATCTATGGTGAAATTATAATGCGCAAAGTCAAAGGTTAGTCCGGTAAAACCAACAAGTATACCCCGTCTAGAGCTTTGTGCAGCTCTGCTCGCTGCTAGGCTGTGCAAATCCGTGGAAGATTGCTTGTGATATAAGCCGGACAGATTAGTTCATTGCTGTGATTCAAGTGTGGTAATAGGATGGATCAATAGTGATCTGACTAATTTAAAAACGTTTGTAGCTAATCGTACTAATGAAATATTAGAATTAACGAAGCCCATATAACCCTGCAGATTTAATCTCGAGAGGTGTTAATTCTCAGCATTTAATGTCAATGGAACTTTGGTGGTCTGGTCCTACCTTTTTAATTAAAAATGAGTTAGAGTGGCCAGTATTAAACTTAGATAAGTCATTTGAATTACCCGAAATAAAGACTCACACGGCTATAATTAAAGAGCCTATATTAGATTTTAATAAATATTCGTCCTTTAATAAGCTTCAAAGACTATTTGCATTTGTTTAAAAGTTCATATTTAATGTAAGAAATTCAAAAAATAGGCATACAGTAACTGTAGATGAGTTGCGTGATTCTTTTCACACCCTGTGTCTTATCTTACAGCGCGACTCATTTCCAGTAGAATATGAATTGTTAAAAGAAGGTAAAGTTCTTAAAAATAAATCAAAAATTTTACCGCTCTCACCATTTATGGACAAAAATAATTTAATTCGTGTCGGAGGTCGAATTGATGCCTCCACTTATGCTTATGAGAAAAGGCACCTAATATTACTGCATGCTACTCATCGTCTAACAAAATTATACTTTGAAAGAGAACATATTAATGGACTTCACGCAGGTCCACAGCTATTGCTGGCTATTGTGCGAGAGGTAGTGTGGCCAATAAATGGTAAACATTTAGCTAGGCGCACCGTTAACAATTGTGTGAGATGTAGGCGTTTACGGGGTCAAACGCTATGTCCTAAAATGGGCGACTTGCCCCCTCAGCGCATAAACCCAGGCTTTCCCTTCTTGTCTGTTGGTTTAGACTTCGCTGGACCATTTTTTATTATAAATCGTAAGGATCGAGGTAGTCGCTTGATAAAATGTTATTTGTGTCTTTTTGTGTGTTTACGATATAAATGTATCCACCTAGAGGCCGTTAGTTTTATATTTAACGAAGGATACATTTATTATGACCCTCAGGAGATTTATTTCACGGAGAGGCAAACCAACGGAAATATTTTGCGATAATGGGCGTTATTTCGTTGCTGCTGCCAAGGCAGAATTTTTGGCAAAGATGGCAGAAGGAGTACCTATCAGAGTTGCAGCAGAGAACAAAATGGCGAAGTAATTCGGCTACACTTAACATTGAAGATATGGTGCTGCTAGCTGAAGACAACGCGCCCCCCATGAGCTGGCGTTTGGGGCGTGTTTTGAAGCTATATCCTGGAGCTGATGGGATATCAAGAGTTGCAGATATTGATACAATTAGGGGCTGTGTTCGTCGGCTATTCACTCGACTGTGCAAGCTTCCCACGGCGGAGGATCTCAAGAGTTGAAAGTAGTCTTTCAACGGCCGGGAGGATGTTTCGGCGCATAACGCCTACACAATTAATTTTATATAATTAACTAAAACTAAAAAACTTTTTTTTTATGGTATAGGTTGATGGACGAGCAGATGGGCCACCTGATGGTAAGTGGTCACCATCACCCATAGACAATGACGCTGTAAGAAATATAAACTGTTCCTTATATCGTCAATGTGCCATCAACCTTGGGAACTAAGTTGTTATGTTCCTTGTGCCTGCAGTTACACTGGCTCACTCACCCTTCAAACCGGAACACAACAATACTGAGTACTGTTATTTGGCGGTAGAATAACTGATGAGTGGGTGGTACCTACCCAGACGGGCTTGCACAAAGCCCTACCACCAAGTAACTTTATTACAAACGTCAAATGTCAAACGTCAAACTTCGTAAACGTTATTAATTGTCAATGGTCATTCGGCCTATTCTCTCTCCGATCGCCACGCTGTACACATCTTTTGTATTAAGCCCAGTTATAAAGTTTTGGTTGTTTAATTTGGCACCAGTGTATAACGAAATATACACAGCACATTAATGCTGTAGCTATCAAAGCCTTCAACATCTCCTTCTTATCCATCTACGTCCCTCGCCCTAGCCCTTCACTTGCTCCTGAATTACACTCCATTTTTTCTTCCCTCCCAAGCCCTGTTCTTGTCATGGGGGATTTTAATGCCTACCATATATTATGGGGTTCCTATTTCTGTGATGGATTTGCCCCCTTGTTGGTGGACATTGTTGATGATGTAAATTTTTGCATTCTCAATGATGGTTCGCCGACTCGTAGGGTTTATCCTAATCACAATCCTAATTCTGATTATTTTACTATTGATTTATCCATAGCCTCCCCGTCCCTTTCCTCTCAAATATCTTGGAATATCCTCCCATCTACGTTTCGTAGTGACCATTCTATCCTATCCTTCTTTCATTAAACAACAGATCCATTGCTCCATCCAAATCATCCCCACTTCTAAAATAAAGTCTTAAAAATGCTAACTGGTTAGGATACTCTAACTCTATTGATGTCATGTTAAGCTCTCTCCCTGATTTTGTGAATGGTGAAAATGCTCTTGCTTACTACGAGCTTTTTCTTAATATTATCAAATCCTCCTTTGATTCCCATTTCCCACAAAAAAATCTTAATAAAAAAATTTTCATCTCTTCGTCTTGGTGGGATGAAGAGTGTAATTCCTTGGTCCAACAAAGATCTGAAGCCGAAGAGTCATATAATGTATCTATGACTTCACAAAATTTTATCAAATATCAGTATATAGATGCCAAAATTAGAAAACTATTTTCCAGAAAGAAAAAACACGGATGGGCCAATTTCTGTGAATCCCTTAGTCCTCGGTTTCTCCCTCAAACAGTTTGGAGAAATCTTAAGAGATTTCGTCACTCCCTCGATTCTTCAACCCATTCAACCCAAACGCCTATAATCCGTCCGTATGGCTTAATGATTTTACTACCAAACTTGCACCCCTCCTTTGTTCCATGCCAGGATAGTTTTATAAAATTAACTCAATCATCTACCTCAGATGACATCGATAGTCCGTTTACTATCTCAGAGCTACACACAGCTCTGAACAGACTAAAGGACTCGTCACCAGGGGAAGATGGAGTGTCCTACTCCTTTATAATAAACCTCAGCTATAAAGCTAAATGCGTCTATCTGAATATAATCAATGCTTTTTTTCTCAGCAGGAATCGTCCCGGAATCTTGGAAGTCCCAAATTATTATCCCCATACTCAAACCAGGAAAAAGTCCTTTGGACCCCAATTCTTATAGACCCATTGCTTTATCGCCTACATTAGTGAAAGTTACTGAACATCTCCTAAAAAATCGTTTGGAATGGATAATGGAAAGCAGGAATATTCTCTCGCCCTCTCAATTCGGCTTTCGAAAGGGTTTGAGCACTCTTGTTAGTTATACTTGTAATAGTTATACTTCGAATAGCCTTCTCTAGCGGAGATTACCTCGTGGGTGTTTTCCTAGATATTTCTTCGGCATATGATAATGTTCTTCTTCCGGTACTCAAACAGAAGCTGCAACAGCTGAGTATCCCTCCGAGGATAACTCATTTCATATGCAGTCTGCTATTTTGCAGATCAATTTCCGTTAAACATCAAAATTGTATTCTTCCCTCCAGGTTTGTCTGAAAAGGTCTCCCGCAAGGATCAGTTCTAAGCCCTCTGTTTTATAGCATTTATACCCATGCTCTCGAATTGTCGGTGAATAACTTTTGTAACATACTTCAATATGTTGATGACATTGTTTTGTATTTTAAATCTTCATTTGTTCAAAATTTAACTTTGCATTTAAACTCTGCTATACATTATCTTGACCTATGACTCTCTGACCATGACTTGTCTTTATCTATTGAAAAGACTCAGGCAGTTGTTTTTTACTAGAAAAAGACAAATTCCGGCTTGTTTTGTAGGGATCAACGTATCGACTTTGCCAACAAGACGAAATTTCTAGGCATTATTCTCGATAACAAACTGAATGGAATTTGTAACTCTGAGCATGTTATTAAAAATGTGAAAAGAGTATTAACGTCCTTAGAGCAGTCTCAGGAGTCTGGTGGGGAGCTCACCCCTATTCTCTTAAACTAATGTACAATGCAATAGTTCTTTTTTTTTATAATATCCGGTTAGGCATATGACTCCACTCCACCTGATGGTAAGTGGAAATGGAATCCAAACGCGAAGAAGACTAGTAAGCACAGCAAGAATGAGCTGCACTAATCACCTTCGCCATAACGGCCCGCAAGATGCCTATTCACGCCTCGTTTGAAGGCACCCAGGTTATAAGAAGAGGGGAACACGTGTGCTGGTAAAGAGTTCCATTTTTTGGCGATGCGACAAAGAAAAGAGTTGCCAAATTTCTTTGTGCGCGTTGGGATAAATGTCACGGGTAGGCGATGACATCGCGAGCCAGCTCGCGTGGATCTGTGAATGAAAGGGGAAGCAGGAATTAAAGAGAATAATTCCTCAGAGCACTCGCCGTGATACAGTCGATAGAAAACGCTCAGCGCCGCGATTTCTCGGCGCAAGCGTAAAGGTTCGAGGGTGTTTGTGACCTTTACGTCGCCAGTAATGCGGACCGCACGTCGCTGTAACCGATCCAAAGCTTCCATTAAGTACTTAGCGGAGCCATCCCAGAGGTGCGAGCAACATTCAACGCAAGACCGCACCTGCGTTTTGTACAACAGGAGCAGTTGTTGTGGCGTGAAAAAACGCCGTACCTTGTTCAGGACCCCGAGTTTGCGTGAGGCTGTTTTGATAACAGCCTCGATATAATCCCTTGGATTTAGGTCACAGCGGACGTCAATTCCCAGTACGGCAATTTGGCTCTGTATCTCTAGCGTAGTGCCACAGAGGGATGGAACAAGGAAAAATGGTGACTTTTCGAGTCACCATTTTCCCTTGTTCCGGGAGGGAGTTCGTAGTCATTTAGACAACGGACTGTTTTTCTTACCCCTAAGTAAATCCGTGTCTGAAAAACTCAACAAAATTCAATACAAATGCCTCAGAATAATCATAGGAGCTATAAAAACTACTCCCACTAACGCTCTGCAAGTTGAATGTGTTGATCCCCGCTTCAACTGAGAAAACAATTTTTATGCGACCGTTTTTAATAAATAATTAAAAACAGCTATTTGACAATTTTGTTACTTTTACGTCGCAACTAAACATAGATAATACATGAGCAAATTTATTTACTGTACCCCTAGTACGAGTTTCAATACTTTTTGCGTTAATAACAGTGTTGCCATGTACAAATTCTGGCCGACAGTGATACTACTAAAAAAATACTGTAGATTCAAGAAAACAACGATGAAAACCAAATGGACAAATGTGTCGGAATCGACTAGACACGGAATTAAGACATCCCAACGTTGCATTGGCATCGTCAGAACCAAAACCGATAATATTTTCCAAAGAAATGCAATGCTTTTGGAAAGACTCGATGACTAAAGAGAATATTTTTTCAGTATTTGCTGAATGATCGGTAGTATTAGAATCAAACAAATGGATTAAATCCCAGAAGTGACTCATTACTTGACCCTTTTCTGTATCAAAATACCTTACAATAATGGCTACAGTTTTGATGACACTGATGTCTATGCTATCATTAATCATTATTGAGAACTTTTGGACTTTCAAATCTTTAATTAAACTTTGCTCTTCGGTTGCTCCTGTACAATTGCTTATTACTGCTTGTACTTTTATTCGGTTTAGTTTTAAATATTTTACTATTTTAGAGTCGGGACATAATTGTGGTATTAAATCTGTGAGATGGTTCATAGTTGTTTGAGGAAATGTTGTGTTCAGCGTCGAAAGCAGCCAGTTTAAGGGTTGAAATTTTGATCAGTACCCCCTAGTACGAGTTTCAATACTTCTTGCGTTAAAACGAATCGTCTATTCGAAAACTTTGACGAAGTATTTGAATTCGATAGTATGAGTTTGACATTACTCATTTGGGTTAAAACCACTCGAAAAAGATTACCCCACAATTCCACGCGCTAAAAAGGTGAGAAAAAATATTCAATTCAATTCTTGGTTTAATGGCTTTTAGTTGTACCGACAGGGCACAGATTATTTCGCCAATGTCACGTAGGAAGACACGAAAGAGATCTGTCATCTTTATTGTATTTGACATTTCTCGCAAAGAGTTCCGTATAGTTAGCAGATATTATTTTTTATTGTTGTTATATTTAGGGAATTATTTACGCAATTTAATGTCACTATTATTATAATTTATGACATTATATTTTGTTAATAACAAATGAAAATAGGTTCAACGTATAGTTAGCAGAAAATTATTTAAAATTCAGTTTTTTTCGCCCAAATCAACGGGGAATCATTTGGGAAAGGCGTATCCACGGTTAAAATAATTTGTGAAATAATAGTTTTATCACAAAAACGCGATAATTAAGTCGATCAATTTTTCAGACCCGCCAGTCCCTCAGTTGATATAGTATATACTCGACGCGCGCAATATTACGGAGTTTGATCTGCTGGGTGATTCCGAAACCCATTTTTCGATTCCATATATGGAATTTCGCCATATATGGAATACGCCTCCCGCCCGGCCGGGGGACCGGGACGGGTATGTGGGACTCGACCGGGGCCAGATCGGGGCCCTGTGCCAGGGCAGAAGGCCCTGTCCTACCCACTAAAACCTCCTCGGGTTTCCACCGGACCGCGTGATGGTGGGGCTACGGGAACGCTATAGCTTACTACCGCGGCCCCACCTGCGGCGACCGTCATGAGGCGGTCAAATCTTTGAATGCACGCCTAAGGGCGCGCCTTCCTCCGTTGCCTCCGTCCCGTAAACGTGACGGACTCCCCCGAGTCTGCCACTGGAGGCTGGGCGCCAAGAATGCTGACGCCCTGGCGGCGCCGGATAAGATGACTGGCTCCGCCGCCGACCACCGGTGAATCTCCACACCTCAAACGGTTGTCCACCACGTGTGAAATGGTGGACCACCACTCCTTCGATGCTCATAACGAGCCCTCCGCTCTATATACAAGTATATACATATACACAAATATACAAGTTGTACGAAGTATTTACACTATTTACATACAACGACAGCCTGTAAATTCCCACTGCTGGGCTAAAGGCCTCCTCTCCCTTTGAGGAGAAGGTTTGGAACATATTTCACCACGCTGTTCCAATGCGGGTTGGTGGAATACACATGTGGCAGAATTTTTATGAAATTTGTCACATGCAGGTTTCCTCACGATGTTTTCCTTCACCGCTGAGCACGAGATGAATTATAAAGACAAATTAAGCACATGAATCAGCGGTGCTTGCCTGGGTTTGAACCCGCAATCATCGGTTAAGATGCACGCGTTCTAACCACTGGGCCATCTCGACTTTATATATGTATTAAATGTATTTGCACAAAATACATTTAATACATATATAAATATCCTCCGCTAATTGTCACCGAGACCGCTCACACAGTCCACTCCGCACCGATCGGAGAAGTACTAGGAGCGACCCTGCGGCCTTCCTCCGCGTCAGTCTTGGCCCGTTGCCCAGGGTGCGCCACGAGGAGGCGACTGACATGCGCCCCCGGATAATTTATCATAACGTAAGCATACATAAGTAGATTTTACTTTTAATCATTAAGAAAATGAAATCATACACTACCACCGGTTTGGAAAAGAAAATACCTTGACCTGAGAAGAACCGGCGAAAGAAACTCAGCGGGTGTTTTTTTGTTTGTCTCATATATTATATAGACAATTTAATATGAGATGAAATATTCAGGAGGCGATCGTTTCATTCCCAAGGTGTTCTATCGATCATAAACTCATTAATTGTATAGTAACCTTTTGCACACAAGCGTTCCTTAATAATTTTTTTAAATTTGGCGACAGTGCCTTTGTTTTTGAACGCTTTCTGGGATCCTGTTGTAAAACCGTATGCATTGTCCCATAAAGGAGTTACTGACTCTACGTAATCGAGTAACAGGAGTAACAAGTTTGTGTTTGTTCCTTGTACCAATGCTATAAGTATCACATTTTCTCATGAAATCATTAATGTTTTTTCGTACATACATAACATTGAATGAAATGAAATGAATAAATAGAATTATTTTCAGAATGTTATAAAACTCATGTATTTTGTTTCACAGAGCACTGGATTAAAAGTTTTGACATATTTAATATCCCTAACTTTAAATTGTCAAGTACATTCGTAAGCTATTCGCGGTGGCTCATTAATATTAGTACGGAATGATATCGTTTGTAAATCTCGAAAAGATATTGTGGCTCTCTCTGTCGAACGTACTATCGAATTATCCTGCGTGGAATTTCCGCAGTACATTATAGTATGCGTGTACCGGCCCCCATCGGGAGATTTTTGCTTATTTGAGACCACTATGGAGGATGTTCTTAAAAAGATAAGCGAAAGTAATAAATATATAATTGTATGTGGCGACTTTAACGTCGACTTATTAAAAGTAACTTCGCTGAGTGTTCGGTTAGTCACATTGCTTAGGTCATTTAATTTAACGCACCGAGTTAATGAACCAACACGAATAACCAACGATACTTCTACGTGTATTGACAATTTGTTTTGTGACTGTGAAATATATGAATTTTCAATTATAAATAATTTAACTTCTGATCATTGTGGTCAGAAGTTTTCTTTAGAACACAAAGAAATTATTCATTCAAAAAAAATTATGTACAGGCCAATAACGGCTCATAAAGTAAACTGTTTTAAAGATATTGTGGCGTGTAAATTATCTTATTTAGATCTAACGACACAAGATCCAAATGAACTTTATAATTCATTTTTTGAATTAATGTTAATAGAATTTAATAAAATATTCAAAATGAAATCATTTTATAATAATACAAAATTGAAGTTTAGTGACTGGGCTACTATTGGTATATATAAAAGCAGAAATAAATTATACGACCTATATAGTATGAAGCAGTGGAATCAAAACGAAGCCTTTCTAGGATATGTCAATAAATATTCCAAAATATTTAAAACAGTATGTATTTATGCTAAGTCTTTATACATAAAGAACAAAATTTTGACTTCCGATAATAGAATAAAGGCCACTTGGGACATTATTGGAAGTGTTAGCGGAAAACCTAAAAAGGAAAGTATACCAATCAAATTAAACACAGACATTAAATGCACAAATTCAGAATTGGAAGTTGCAAATTTATTTGAAAATTTTTTGATAACATACCTAATAAAATAACATCTCATTTAAAATCATCTACATTAGATGCAGCTAGATTATTAAATAAAAATGTTTCTAAATGCATTATTGATTTCTCTTTTGAAACAGTTTCTGCATTAGATGTTGTAAAAGTATTTAAAACACTCAAAATTAAAAAAACTAACGACATATGGGGCATTTCGGTAAAATTCATAAATAACATCATACACGATATTGCTCCGTATAAAGCAGTAATTTTTAACAAGAGTTTGGACATGGGTTCATTTCCTGACTTGTTAAAATATAGTAAAGTCTTACCACTTTTTAAGAATGGAAACAGGAGCGATCTTTAAGTAAAATTTTCGAAAAAAATATTTTAAATCAACTTCTTATCAATTTTGGTACAAATACCATTTTTCATAGTGAGCGATTTGGTTTTACGAGAGGTCAATCAACAACTGATGCGGGAATTGCGATTCTTAAGCATATTTACGATGCTTGGGAGAAATCACAGAATGCTATTGGAGTATTCTGTGATTTACCTAAAGCATTTGATTGTGTAGAACACGAGACGCTTCTTTATAAGCTCAAATATTACGGAGTTAAAGGTAGGGCTCTTGATCTCATTGCTTCATACTTAAGTCAAAGAATCCAGCAAGTTTTCATTAATGGAATAAAGTCTACCGGAACTACGTTAAAAATGGGTTTTCCACAAGATTCAATTTTGGGTCCCTTTCTATTTCTAGTATACATATATAAATGACCTTCCTTTCTTTGTTAAAGGTATTTGTCATATAGTATTGTTTGCTGACGATACTTCACTGATTTTTAAGGTTGACAGGAAAAAAACTGACTGTGACGATGTGAACGGTGCCTTATCACAGATACAAGATTGGTTTAAAGTAAATAATTTAGTTTTGAATACTCAAAAAAAAAAGTGTAGTTTTTGCCCTACCCAATGTTAGAAAGCAAAATTATAATATATCTTTAAGCGGTGGCCCGCTTGATGTAGCCGATACTACGGTGTTCTTGGGAATAGAATTGGATTCCAGACTTCAGTGGAGTCCCCGTTTGTCGTCCCTAACAGGAAGACTCAGCTCCGCAGCATAAAAGAAAAGTTAGACAACTAACTGATATTGATACCGCTCGTTTAGTTTATTTTGGTTATTTTCACAGTATTATGTCATATGGCATATTACTTTGGGGTAACGCTGCAGATATTGAATCTGTCTTTATTTTACAAAAGAGAGCAATCCGGTTTATTTATAATCTTGGAGCTAGAGACTCTCTTCGGGATGTTTTTAACAGAGTAGGAATACGCACTGTTGCGTCGCAATATATTTACAATAATATCATGTATATTCACAGTAACATTGATCACTTTGATAGAGTCAGTGATAATCATTGTATATGCACTAGGAGTAAGGATAACGCCAAGTTTCCGACTCCGCAAAGTCAATAAATCTTTCTTGGGGCAAGGTATCCATTTCTATAATAAAATTCCGCAGACATTTTTAACTTTGCCGTCTCATAAATTCAAATCGTTTATAAAAAATACATTGGCCAAAAAGGCATATTATTCGATACAAGATTTTGTAGATGATAAAAAAGCGTGGAATTAATACCTGTTGACTTCCAGGCAGGAGATATTAATTTAAATAATTGTATTAACTAACATGACTGTACTTTTTTTAAATGTTGAAAAAGAGTAACTACTGAGTTTCTTGCCGGTTCTTCTCGGTAGAATCTACTTTCCGAACCGGTGGTAGCTTCACTTAATTGTTATATGACGATTCAAAAGTGCTTAAAAAGGCCACTTGAATAAAGTATATTTTGATTTTGATTTTTGATTTTTTGATGATTGCAGAATATATATTGTGAGGCAACAGTCAATATCTTGATTTCTTTAAATTTATTCCTTAACGATTCTTTAGCTCCTAGGTTTTAGATTGCGCGAATAGCCCTCTTCTGTAACACAAATATAGTATGGATAGCGGCTGCGTTACCCCACAGCATAATACCGTATGACATTATACTGTGAAAGTAACTGAAATATACTAAGCGAGCCGTATCAACATCGATACATAATCTAATTTTTTTGACCGCGAATGCCGCAGAACTCAGTCTACTCGCCAATCCGTTAATATGGGGGCCCCATTGCAACTTGGCATCAACAGTAAGGCCAAGAAACTCAGCAGAATCAATTGGATCCATCGATTCTCCGTTAATGAGTACATCGGCTTTTACATTATGTACATTTGGTGTACTAAATAGTTACGTACACACACATCAAGAGGACTGATGATGCAGCGATTCCTTCGTCGTGAGAACCAAACTAAGTGTAACATTGCAAATGTGATTTTATAATTTAATTATTCATTTTAATTACTTACATCGAGTAGGTTAGACATGTTAATTAGGAAATAAGTTTTATTGTAATTTCTTTTAATTAAATAAGTTTAAAGTAGTTTTTGGTTTTTTTTCGACCTTTCGACTGTAGCTAACGTAACTAGATTTCACAATTTTTATTTTATTATTATTTAGCCTAAGATTGTTTACACTAAACCAATGTACTATATAAGCTATAGCATTATTTGCGTCGTCGTACTGTACCTGTTTTCTATTAATTTTAAAAGCTAAGGAGGTATCATCAGCAAAAAATACTATGTTTGTTCCCAACAAGAAAGGGCAAGTCATTTATAATGTGAGAAACAGAAAAGGTCCAAGAATTGATCCCCGAGGGACCCCCATACCAACTGAGTCCCCATAAGACGTTTTCCCTTTAACGTCAACCCTCTGAATTCTATTGTTAAGATAAGAAGTCAGATGGTCGAGCGCACATTCTCTAATTCCATAGTGATAAAGTTTCCTGAACAGAGTCTCATGTTGAACACAATCAAAGGCTTTGGATAAGTCACAGAAAACCCCTAAGGCATCCCGTGACTCTTCTCAGGCTTCATAGATATTCTTAATAAGCTCGATACCAGCGTCTGTTGTCGAGCGACCCCTCGTGAATCCAAATTGTTTACTATGAAGTAGATTATGTTTGTTAAAGTGTTCTAATAATTGATATAGAATTATTTTCTCAAATATTTTGCTCAGGGTAGGTAGAATTGAAATTGGCCTATAGTTCTTGGGGTCTGAAGAACTACCAGATTTAAATATTGGAATAACTTTACTATGTTTCATCAGGTCAGAAAATATACCACGTTGGACACAACTATTAAATATTAAAGCAAGAAAAGGTGCAATCATATCATTAATCGAATTTATCACCTTTAGAGAAATACCCCATAAATCAGCCGTTTTCTTGATGTCTAATGACTTAAAGGCGCGTATTATGTCATTGGGGTTTACAAGGGTAAAATTAAATAAGGCTTGTTGTCCACACTGATCTGAACTTAGGTTATTAATAATAATTTTGTTTTGTGGAATATAGGTAGTAAATATGTTATCAATGCAAGTTGCTGTGGAATCTGTTATCCTAGTTGGTTCTAACTCAGATTTACCAGATTATATGAACTTAACAAAGATCTGAATCTAATACTTGTGGTTGAATTATGCAATAAATTTATATTAAAATCTCCACAAACAATAATCTCTTTATTAGATCCAGATAATTTAGATAGAACAGTGTCCAATATATTTGCAAACAATTCATATAATCCACTAGGGGCCCTGTATACGCATACAACAATGACACGCTCAAGCTCTGCACAGGCTATTTCTATAGTTTGCTCAATAGAAAAGCTCATAATATCTTAATTTTCTTTAAATTTGATATTATTACACAGGAGTATTAAAGAGCCACCACGTATAGCTTTATTTCTACTGAACAGACTAGCAATCTGGTGCCCACTAAAGTTAAACATAACCTGATAATTTAGAAGCCAATGTTCAGTTAAACACAAAATATCAATGCCATTACAGGTCAAAAATAATTCAATTTCTAAGTCTTTCCCTAACATTCCTTGAATATTTTGGTGCACCAGATTTACAATTTTTTGTAATTTACTTTCTTATTATTTTTATTGGCTTCTATAGTAACTATTTTTTCACAATTGTAGTTAGAATTATTATCGTTGCCAGAGACTATTATCTTAGAACTTAATTTAAATTACTTGGAACATGTTCCAAAATATATGGTCTTAAATTATTATTATTATACATAAAATATTATTAGGTAATAGGTATTTATGTATAATATTATTATTATACATAAATACCTTTATTAAGCTGGCCTTGATCTGAGGTTTACAATTTTACACAGTTTTTCTTTAACATATAATATTGCTGATTATTATATTAAAGGTATTAGTTCCTTCTAATTAACATATCAATTAATATCATTCTATTTCAGATGGCTTGCATACATTTATATAAGAGTGCAGCTAAGTCAATAATATCTTACTATATATTATCTTAATATATATATATATACATATAAATTATAGGTAAACAGATATAATGTTGTCTTAAATTTTCGCGATGATTACACATTTAAATAAAACTATTTATAACGGATGAATCGCGTATATTATTTTTTTTTAAACATCCCGACGTTTCGAGCACTTTGCAGTGTTCGTGGTCACGGGTAGACTAAGATGACATTTGTCTATTTGAAGAACAAAGGAAATATTATTAACAACTACCGCCAACGATTTCTCAATTGATGTCTTGAGTAACGTTCCGGTTGCACGCAGAAGGCACTAACTGTATCTTTAGGTCTTGCAGTCTGTTGGATTTGGGATTTTAAATTTTTAATAAGTGGATCCCAGGTGTTAGAAAGTCTCCAACCATCTTCTCTATTGAAGTTCGGATGTTTTTGAATTTCAATAGCCTCGCGTATCATTCTAGGAATGAATCTGTGTTCTCTAGCGAGGATCTGTGGTTTATCAAATCGGATAAAATGGTTAGGTTTATCCAGAGCATGTTCACAGACTGCAGACTTTGAAGAACGCCTATTTTTGACATCTCCTATATGTTCCTTGACCCTGGTACCGATGCTTCTCTTTGTTTGGCCTATGTAAGATAAACCACACTCACATTCGAGTTTATATACTCCTGCAGTTTGTAAAGGGATATTACTCTTGATAGGTCTCAAGAACTGGCTCACTTTCTTATGAGGCTTGTAAACGGTTTTAATCGAAGCTCGCTTCAAGATGTTGCCAATCCTGTCTGTAACTCCTTTCACATACGGTAGAAATGCAGGTTGTCGCTCAACTGTCGGTGGCTTGGTACGGCTTCTGCGATGCTGGCGAGGCACGGGCAGCTTGTTCTGGTGGAGTGCAAGCTTGACCTGACGTAGCTCGTCCTCTAGGTGTTCAGCATCGTAGAGATGGTGGGCTCTCTGAAACAAAGATTTGCCAACGGTAGCTAACTGACTAGGGTGGTGGTGCGAGTCACCATTGAGGTATTTGTTAGTGTGTGTGGGTTTCCTATAAACTGTGTGACTTAATGTATTATCAGGATTCTTGATAATAAGGATATCGAGGAAAGCTAAAGAATTATTTGCCTCTAATTCCATAGTAAATTGAATGTTTTTATTTATAGAATTAAGATGTACTAAAAATGCAGATGTCAGATCACTAGGTAATATTGTGAAAGTGTCATCTACGTACCGTTTATAAAACCTAGGTGTTATTGGTCCGGAGCGAAGAGCCCTCTCCTCCAGGTCTTCCATGAATAAATCGGCGACCACGGGGGATACTGGAGAACCCATGGCTACCCCGTCAACTTGTACATAGAATTTATCATTCCACAATAAATAACCTGATGTGAGGCAGTGATGTAACAGCTCTGCATATTCAATAGGCATGTTGTGTGTCTGTAGCTTCCTCTTAACAATTTCGATGCAGTCTTGTATGGGTAAGCATGTAAACAATGACTGGACATCAAAACTAACCATTTTCTCGTTGTTGGTTAATTTAAGGTCTTTGATTTCACCAACAAACTGGTAAGAATCCTTGACATACGCCGCAGTGTGTCCTCGGAGGGGTGATAATATCCTTGCTATGTGTTGAGCCAATCTATATGTTGGTGTATCGATTTGGCTTACAATAGGACGCAGCGGAGCACCAGTTTTATGGATCTTAGGTAACCCATACAGTTTTGGCGGCTTTGTAAAACACTCGAGATGTCCTGTCGAATAGCTTTACGTCGAAGCCGGCCACCGAAAAGAAACCTTACTCGTGATGAATCTATTGCTCTGAAGAACCTACGCAACAATAAAGACATTACAGTCCTCCGAGCAGATAAGGGAAACGCGACCGTTGTGATGGATACGTGTGATTATAACCAGAAAATTTCCGCGATTCTATCGGATGTTAAAACTTATAAAAAAGTAAATAAAGATCCTACAAATAATATTCTTAAAAAGACATCCGCGTTAATATCAAAACATCAAGAGAAATTAAATCTGGACAAAAAATCACTCGTGCCTACATGTGCAAAGCCGCCAAAACTGTATGGGTTACCTAAGATCCATAAAACTGGTGCTCCGCTGCGTCCTATTGTAAGCCAAATCGATACACCAACATATAGATTGGCTCAACACATAGCAAGGATATTATCACCCCTCCGAGGACACACTGCGGCGTATGTCAAGGATTCTTACCAGTTTGTTGGTGAAATCAAAGACCTTAAATTAACCAACAACGAGAAAATGGTTAGTTTTGATGTCCAGTCATTGTTTACATGCTTACCCATACAAGACTGCATCGAAATTGTTAAGAGGAAGCTACAGACACACAACATGCCTATTGAATATGCAGAGCTGTTACATCACTGCCTCACATCAGGTTATTTATTGTGGAATGATAAATTCTATGTACAAGTTGACGGGGTAGCCATGGGTTCTCCAGTATCCCCCGTGGTCGCCGATTTATTCATGGAAGACCTGGAGGAGAGGGCTCTTCGCTCCGGACCAATAACACCTAGGTTTTATAAACGGTACGTAGATGACACTTTCACAATATTACCTAGTGATCTGACATCTGCATTTTTAGTACATCTTAATTCTATAAATAAAAACATTCAATTTACTATGGAATTAGAGGCAAATAATTCTTTAGCTTTCCTCGATATCCTTATTATCAAGAATCCTGATAATACATTAAGTCACACAGTTTATAGGAAACCCACACACACTAACAAATACCTCAATGGTGACTCGCACCACCACCCTAGTCAGTTAGCTACCGTTGGCAAATCTTTGTTTCAGAGAGCCCACCATCTCTACGATGCTGAACACCTAGAGGACGAGCTACGTCAGGTCAAGCTTGCACTCCACCAGAACAAGCTGCCCGTGCCTCGCCAGCATCGCAGAAGCCGTACCAAGCCACCGACAGTTGAGCGACAACCTGCATTTCTACCGTATGTGAAAGGAGTTACAGACAGGATTGGCAACATCTTGAAGCGAGCTTCGATTAAAACCGTTTACAAGCCTCATAAGAAAGTGAGCCAGTTCTTGAGACCTATCAAGAGTAATATCCCTTTACAAACTGCAGGAGTATATAAACTCGAATGTGAGTGTGGTTTATCTTACATAGGCCAAACAAAGAGAAGCATCGGTACCAGGGTCAAGGAACATATAGGAGATGTCAAAAATAGGCGTTCTTCAAAGTCTGCAGTCTGTGAACATGCTCTGGATAAACCTAACCATTTTATCCGATTTGATAAACCACAGATCCTCGCTAGAGAACACAGATTCATTCCTAGAATGATACGCGAGGCTATTGAAATTCAAAAACATCCGAACTTCAATAGAGAAGATGGTTGGAGACTTTCTAACACCTGGGATCCACTTATTAAAAATTTAAAATCCCAAATCCAACAGACTGCAAGACCTAAAGATACAGTTAGTGCCTTCTGCGTGCAACCGGAACGTTACTCAAGACATCAATTGAGAAATCGTTGGCGGTAGTTGTTAATAATATTTCCTTTGTTCTTCAAATAGACAAATGTCATCTTAGTCTACCCGTGACCACGAACACTGCAAAGTGCTCGAAACGTCGGGATGTTTAAAAATAATTAATATACGCGATTCATCCGTTATAAATAGTTTTATTTAAACAGATATAATTTACTACAACCAGATACCATACCAACTATACAGACAAATAGATGCTACATGGTAAAGTTTTAAGAACAATAAGTTGATTTTTAGACAGATTTAAGAACCTGGTTTCCTGCATACTGTCATGTCTAACCTATACTAGGATATTTAATAATAATCAAACTAAAAAAATATGAAATGTATTTCAAGTCAGTGGAATATGAATGAATTGAATGAATTATTCTTTATTGCACACCACAAACAAAAAACAAAAAAAAAAAGAAAGTAACACAAAATTAATAAAATACAAAAAAGAATTAAAAAAAAAAAACAAAACAAAAGAAGTACATTAAAAGTGTTGTACAACGGGCGGACTTATGGCTTTTTAGCCATCTCTTCCAAACAACCCAATCAAAGGGATATTTCAAAACCATCGTCGTAGGCGGTGCAGATATATATATATATATATATATATATTAGGTTGGGGAAAAAGTCTTTTCGCATATAATATGTATGAACTTGTAATAAAATCAGATAAATAAGAGTAACATATTATTAATTGGCAGCTTAAAACCAACTACACGGACACAAATACATAGACACGGGTGACGTAATGAATGGCAGACAGCAATTATAGAAATATATGAGAAACCTTTACTTTGTAGTAACTTTAACCCGCCGAGATCTTGTCTTCTGGTCCGGCGCACTGGAAACTTGAGGAAACTTTTCGCAAAGATCCTTTAATTCGGCCGATGTAAGGATCTTTTTACGGCTTTTATCTGGAAGCGCCACAATGATTACTCCGTCAGATGTCCAGCAATTTTTCAAACCGAAATGTTTCCGAGCAGCAACGAATAATTCTTGCCTGGGCTTAGTCAAAAATTCCGATATAGTAACTCCAGACCCTTTAAGAGATGTTTTAGAGTTTCAAACAAGATTTCTGTACTTTGTGGCAATAAAACGAACCAGTATTGGTCTTGGTTTTTCCTTCTTTGTGCCAAGACGATGGCAGATACCCAGCTGTGAAGAATCAATACTAGGCAGCTTTAATTGATTGTGCAACACGGATTGAATCTTGCTCTCCACTTGCTCGTCAGTACTCTCCGGCAGACCGTGAAAAAGCAGCACTCTGCTGCGGGAACGAGCTTCCTGCATATCAAAACCCACCGAGAGCAGCTCTAATTGCTGACGAAGCATACTAAGGGTCTTCCAGATTACATCTTTGAATGCGGCATAGTCCGAGGCGAGAGAACTGAAGTCTCCAAAGGTAGTGGTCGGTGGTTTAGTGCGTCCTTGTGCTTGTGTTGACAGTGAGAGCATTTTATCAAATTGATTCATGCGGGACTCGAACATTTTAACAATGTCATCCATGTTCTTGCTGAGTTGGTTATGTAAATCCATCGTACTTGTATTAATGTTGAGAATTGATTGTGAACCAGGTAATGTGGGAATTTATATTAACTTTAACACTTCATATATTATTATTTGCAGAAAAATGTAATTTTAATTAAATAAAAACTTAAGAGCAACAATTATTGTTGTTGATATTTCAACCTACCCGAAATAATTATGTATTTTTCTTGATCTAGTAACACTTTATCCCCATCTCTTGTAATATGTAGACCTACACATTGATTTGCTGGACCAATATATTTCATATCAAAATGTTGTTTTAATGCCTCCTTGAAAACATTTTTGGTGCTTTCCTCAGAAGTGAACAGAATAAAAACATCCACCCAGATGGCTATAAAAGTATTCTTTTTATCATTTTATAATAGACACAAGTATCTGTTTTTGATTGAATCATACCTAGTTCATGCAGGACAGAACTTAACTTCAGATTTCAGAGTCTACTGGCTTGCTTGAGTCCATAGATAGATTTTTGTAGCATGCATACCTGTGATCCTTGTTTATACTCTTCAGGCCTACATACAACATTAGAGACATTTACATGCAACAGTATGTAAATATACGGCTTTTGTACCCGAGGTCTCAAATTGTGCTTCTACCTGAGCAAACCAAATATCGGGGTCTTCCGGCCAAAAGGGAGGTAAACGCACGGATAAATAATCGACCGTTGCTGAGCACTCTTCAAATTTTTCATCGGTAGTCATCTTAACGGTTAACGTACGTAGCGAACGCGATCACGTCGGGGTCACCAATATATACCTTGCTACTAGATGTTTCGGAATAAAACTCGCAACAAACTATATAATTATTATATATTGATAATAAATATTAATTACAAGAGAAAGTCACGAATAAAAAATAAGTACAGTAAGCTGGTACACGAGTAAAATAGAAGAGAAGATATTTATAGCGTAAGAAAGTTAAAGAAATACTAATAAGCGAAAGATAAGCGAGGCACGATAAAAACGGACAGGTTCGATGCGGGGAAGCGAAAGCGATCTACTACGGCGGCCGTGGGATGCCCCGCGGTCCGTTGGCTCCGCCCATTTTTGCACGTCACACACTGGATACAATAGCGAGATCGAGAGGGCCAGTTTGCATCGCTCGCAGCCCGTCGATAAGCGCCCGCCACACTACAAATATAGGAAAGCTCGGAATCGATGCAATGCATGTAGAGACGCTCAACGACTGTCGAAAACGGCGACACTTCAAAAATCTGGAAATTTCTTGAAACACTAGGAGTTGGTAAATCAGCACATAACTCTCCCATTAAAATTGACGTTGAGCTTTTAAATAAGCATTTCTCTTCACATTCTGTACTTGATAGTGTTGATAAGCATTGCACGCTTAATATTCTTTCCTCGCAACCAACTTCTATATTTCCACCGTTTACATTTTCCTCTATCACTGAATGTGATGTTAAGAAGAACATATTATCCACGTTTTCAAATGCCGTTGGTACTGACTGCATAAGCCGTAAAATGATTATTCCCATCCTTGACATTATTGCACCTACTTTAGTGCACATCCTAAATTACTTCATCACCCGTAGCACATTCCTTGATGCTTGGAATGGTGCTCATATCATACCACTTCCCAAAAAACCTAATCCTATTAACAACTCCGATTACCGACCGATTTCCATTCTTCCGTTTCTTTCCAAAAATTTAGAAAAAATATTATTATATTCTTTATTGCACTAAAATATGTGTAAACAATGATTGTACAGTAATATAAGTACAGGCAAAGATGGACTTACCTCTAAAAGAGATTTCTTCCAGTCAACCTATGGAGGTGAGTGACGGAGTGATGTAGCGGGCGAGATAGTGCAGACTAGTATAGAAAATATATAGAAAAATATGAAAATATAAATACATACATAAATAAAAATATAATACATAAACATACATAAAAATACAATGCACAAAATACATATACTACGTATATTATTTATATATACTATATAAATACATCTTCATACATATTTACAGATCGATGTTAATTTAGTATATAAAATAAAACAGATAAAACATGGGGAGAAGTAAGGTTAAGATGAAGGGTTAGCTTGTGAGAGAAAATAATGTTTCAAGCGGCTTCTAAATAATTCAATACTACCACTGTTTTGGATGGATTTCGGCAGGTTATTCTACAGTATCGGAGCTCGTACTGTAAACGATTGCAGTCGAAATTTTGTATTAATCCTAGGCACATCAAACATCGAAGTGATGCAAGAGCGCCTAGGGCGTATGGGAGTGGGTAGGAGGTTGATCCGGGAGCTAAGGTACGAAGGAGTATGCGGGTTATTGAGTATGTTGAAAAGGACCGAAAGGATGTGCATATCTCGGCGAAATCGGATAGGGAGCCATTTAAGTTGAGCGCGGAGATAACCCACACCTAAAGACCGTAAGAATCCCCAAACTTGCGCTTGAGAAAGATTCTGAAGCGTTAAGTGAATATAGCGGCGTTTAGCATCCCTACACATTCTGTTGCAGATGTTACGGAGTTTTTTGTATGCGTCAAGGTTTTCCTGCGATGGATTTTTTTTGTGTCGGGCTTTTGCTCTATCGCGTTTAGCCATGGTTCTTCTGATCACCGGCGTTAACCAGGGAGCAGGCGCGTGTTTCATTCGCACTGGGCGAACAGGTGCATGGACATCATATAAACGTATCAGTTCAGCAGTCAGTGATTCAACCATGTCATCAATATTATTAATTGACAATAGAGGCCAGTCAATATTTTTTACATCCTCTCTCAAGCGTTCCAGGTCCATATGCTTAAAGTCGCGTAGAAGAAAAACCTTGCCTCTAACCTTGGGAGGTCGCACTTTGTAAGTGATGAAAATTAGGTCGTGATACGAGAATGGAGAAAACATTTGACCGTGAGAGAAAACAAAATTGGGGTTAGAGACAGTGACTAAATCAAGTTGTGTAGGCCTACTGTTTGGAAAATAATGAGTTGGAGTATACATGGGAAGAAGGTTTAAATTCAAAGATGACATTAGCATTTTCAAGCTTTGTGCTCTGGAGTCATTTTTCAAAAGGCATGTGTTTAAGTCACCCATGCATATAATGTGATCGTACAAGGGGACAAAATTTTCAAGAAGGCTTTCTAATGTGTTGAAATAATTTATCTTATCACTTGGACAATATAGCACTCCTAGCAAATTTTTTTTATTATGTATGACTATCTCCAAGAAAATATACTCAAGATAGCCTGTGTATTGAGAAGGGAAAGATGACACTACACTGACAGGAATGTTGCTGCGAAGGTAAATACCAACGCCACCACCACCCTGAGCAGTGCGATCATTGCGGAATAACTGATAACCTGGAAGAGCACAACTGGTAGATGGAATAGACGGTTTCAACCAGGTTTCGGACAAAAAAGAATTCCGTCAACCACGCCGGTACTAACAGATTTGAGAAGATCAGAGTAGTGAGCTACTAAGCTCTGTGCTTTAATATGCACTAAGGAGAGAAGGTTAGTAGTATTATCAAACATTTTTGACAATTTCACTTCAAGTGTTTCAGAGTCTGAAATTGACATGTTGTTGCTACTTGAAACACTCATAAATTCATCCGATGAACAAGAAAAATATTCTTCATCCAACATTATATAAAATATATAACAAATTAAAAATATATATATCTATGTATTTAAAATAAATATATGAGTATTTAAAATAAATAAATACAAAATTGCTAATTAAAAACAATACACAAACCTCAGGCATAAGTTGACCTTTAAAAAAATCCATTACACTTAAGAAATGAACACACTTTAAATCCAATATAAATAAAAATAAAAGTAAGTTTTACCAAAAAACAAAATAATTAAAAGTAACACATTCAAGTCCCTTGTGTGGAAATCGCTCGGACTACTCAAATCCCAGATCGAGATTGTTGTAGACAATACCGACACTTAGACTTTATAGCTCAATTCACCACCGACATAAGGCATATTTTCGGCAAGGACAATGTCGTAGCCGATACCTTATCTCGTGTGGATGAACTACAATCTCCAGTCAGTGCCGATAGTCTAGCTGAACAGCAAGCCACAGACACTGAGCTGACGAATTTTCTCGTTTTTGGTAATACGACACTGAAATTCGAAAATATGGAAATACCTGGGAGTCGCAACTATGTATATGTGCTGCGAAGTCATTACAGCGACCCCCAGACCATTTGTACCAAAAACGCTCCGTAAACAAGTTTTTGACGGTTTACATTCCTTGAGCCATCGCGGCGTCAAGGCAACCGCTCAATTAGTGACGAAACGTTTTGTCTGGCCCACCATCCGTAAGGATTGTAGGTCCTGGGCACAATCATGCTTGCCGTGTCAGCGTACGAAGATAAGCCTACATGTCTCCGTCTACTTGAGCACTTACAGCTTGCCACGGTTTAGGCATGTAGGCGAATCATTATTATATTCATAATTAGTTTATTAATTTATAATATTTATTTATTACACTTCACAATTACACAAATAAAATATAAAATAATATTCTATTATATATTTATTTATGTAAAAATACAATACACACCAACATTATATTTCATATATTTACTTTTATATAATCATCGTGCATTTAATATAGATTAATATGGCCTTTACAACACGATATTTAAAAGAATTTTTTATATTTTTTTGCTTTTTTTCGGGTAGATGTCAAAAAGTAAACACTGTTTTCAAATTGTTCTGTTCTTTTTTAATTTTTAAAATAATAAAAGTAGTAATAACTTACATTAATTGTGCAATTCCTCACAAATAGCAAAATATAATAGTGAAAATTTAACAAAAACTATAGTATTTATACTATAGTTTGAAACCGTCTGCACTACTGCTGGCACTGTACACTTGATGTTCTCCACACTGTTTTAATTTTCAACTACTCGATTATTACTAACATAATGGCGAAACTTGAAGATATCCTGGAAGTTCATAGAAGCATTGCTGATTCTCTTGGACAACGGATGACAGAATTTGAGAACCAACTGAAGAGTTCCTCTAGTAGTGAGCCAGTGAAACCAAATTTAGAGAAGTTAGAAAGTGAGTTCAGGGATTTCAAGCTTTCAGTGTTTAATATTCTTGACTTATTAAAATCCCTCACACTGAATCTCGCTACTCAGATTGATGATATTGACAACCACACTCAAAGGAATGCCTTATTGTTTAATGGAATTCAAGAATCCGATAGTGAAAATCTTGTTTCCTCCATAATAGATATTGTTCATAATACAATTGGTCTCCCTGAAATTCAGTCTTCATCAATCCAATACTGTCATCGCTTAGGAGTGAAATCCGGAAACAAAATGCGGCCTGTTCTAGTTAGATTTGGTGATATTCACACTAAGTCGTTAATATGGAGCAGTAAGAAAAAACTTAAATCGTCTAGTGTGTCAATTATAGTCTGTCGCGTTAAGAATGCAGTGAGTTGTCATTGTTTAGCGGCCTGACTCCGCCCCCTTTGACCAATCAAATCTTTTCAAATTACAAAGTCAAGTTCACATTTAATTAATTATTACCTGATATTTTTATAATTTAAATTAGTTTATTTATATATTATATTTAATTTATTTAAGCTTTACACGTAATAATTAATGTAACCTATAGCTACTAGATTACGTTATGTCAAAATATGTAAATTTCTACATCGCGATGGCAAGCTTCGCAAGCGATTGTATATAGTGTTAAGAATTTTGTTGATTAAACACCCCGGTGACGTTGTAGAGGCCAAAAGGGCCAACAGCAGTACACAGTTCGAAAAAAAAAAAAAATTTAACATGACTTTCAGTGGCAGCTATTGGTTTTACTATTAAACAGGAAACTTAGGATCGAGTGATATAAGTTGTTCACAAGTAATTTGTTTGTTTAAATTGTTCATTTATTTAATTTTTATTATTATTAACTGATATTTAAAAAAAAATTAAATACTCACCAATTTATAAAAATAAACGTGCGAGAAATGCTGCGACCACGTCATACAAGAAGAAATTGCCATGTGGGATTTAGATAATGTTATGGAACTCGCTGCAGAAAATTATTTTATTATCAATACCAACGACAACACTAGTAATAGTGATTAAAATATTAATGACTTAATTTCGATATTTTACTTTAATGTGTATTTTTTAAATTCATTATACTTAGTCTTTAAAACAAATATAATTTGTTGGAATTTTAACACAAATATGCATACACCTTCACCCTGCTGTTAAAAAAGATTTGATTGGTCAGGGGGCGGAGTAAAATGACAACTCACTGCATTCTTAACGCGAACAGACTATAGTGAGTTTTTGACAAAGTCACGTCAAGCTAGTTTCAGTGCAGCCAGAAAACACTTCGGTATCTCTAACAGTTGGACTCATAACGGCATTGTTTATGTTAAACTTCCCAACAATGATAGGAAACGACTCTTTAACAGAGAAACCTTGGACGATTTAATCAAAAAGTTCCCTAAATGTGGTAACTCATCAGTTCCTGAGAAGGGAACTGTTAATAAAATGACGGCATCAGACAGTGGTTCTAGCAACAAAGCTCCATCAGATAGGCCACCTGAACGCTCCAAGAAGGTCAGTCCTACTTTGGGTATTGTCACTCGTAGAAATGTAGCAAAAAAGCTGTAATGGTTAACCTTTTTTTTTTGTTTTTTTCTTCTTGTTTCAATATTTTTATTTTCTTTTCGTTTTGTAATGAACTGTGTGTTTTGTGAATTGTTTGTTATTGTGCTTATTAATGTTAGTTGTAGATGATTCTATTACATTTGTTTTTTTTTTTTATAACCAATTACGTACTTTATATGATTTTGCGTGTTTGTAATGCTTAACGTTTCACTTTTATATATGATCTTTTACTATATATGTTTTTTTTACAAACTACCTAGACAAGTTTACGGGAGCAAGACAGACTTTTTTAAAAATATAATATTTGAGTTTTAAAATATTTAATTATAATTAAAATTGACACGATCGAACAGAGGTTTATGCTCTAGTCGAATGTTGTTCCCTTTTTACAAAATCATTTCCCAAGACATATGATCCCAAAGCATAGAATGACACAATGACTTACATTCTGCTGATTAAGCATTTACTTCTATTGTCTTCATGCTTTGAGCTAACATAACTCCTCCCCCCTTAAGTTCGAAACCGTCAGAGGCATCTGGAGTCTGAAGGTTTCGACCCTTACTTAAGAATTTATCTTTTAACTTTTTTGAAATTAAAATTAAGCACAAAACAAGTAATATTAAGTATATAATTAGGGTCCCTAAACTGACACTATTCACTTTTATTACAGATTCTATTTCACTTTCACTTTCACTTAAACTATTTGTATTGAAAACCGCAGAAAGATATTTTATATCATCCAAATTTATTCCTTTAATATCGATCGACTCGGCAGAAATAGATATATTTTTATTCTTTATCTCAGGTAGATTAATAATGGGTGTCATCTTGTATTCAAATTTTTCCAATATATGTTGAAAATAAAATAACTGGAGATCGCCGAGGATGACCTCACAGCCAGGATCGATTTGTACGAGATAAGTTCCAATCATAGATGTTTTTGTTACATCGTTTCCACACTTATAAGACATTACTTCTTTATCTCTTGAATATATTATCCAACGAGCAGCAGAAAGACGTTGTGTTTTAATTTTTTCTATAAGAACAACGCGTTGATTACATTGAGTTAGATTACTGTGAAACTGCATCAACTGTTCCATACACGTTATCGCTGAGTAGGGTACGATATTATGTTCAGTGCATATGTACTGGTTATCGCTGAGAATTTCTTGACACGGAGACGCGACCGGCAAGTATTTTGAACCTTTCACCATAAGGAAGGGATATTCGGGAATAATAATAAAAGTTTCGTTTTTAACTTGATCCAAAATAGGTAATGAATACATTTTATAATAATGAAATATACTATTATCTGTAAGAGGGACTTCCATAATAAATGTAATCTGGTTTCCTTTTACATACGCTTTAACACACAATGTTCGTTCTATCTTAATCATATTATTTTCAGTTACAGGATACATTAAACTATGATATTTTTCTATAGAAGTTAATATGTAAAACAATTCTGTTGTATTAATTATAGATTGATGTAGCACAGAAACTTTACTAAAGGCTAAGGCTGTTTCCATCTCATCGAGCGTTATATATATTGAACGGAAGTTATTAATGAACATGCTATACATACTCAAAATATAAGTGGAATATACTGCATTTTCTTCTTTGGTTGCTATGTCCTTCAACATTAGTTCTACGCGTTTTAAACGTTCGTTAATGATTAAAGAATTGCTATATAAAATTTCTGTACTATTAATAGAATACTCCAACATTTTAGAAACCAGTGTAATTTTGTTATCAAGTAAATTTTGTTTGCCATTAAATTTATTAATAAAATGATCATAGCGAAGCGCGTCTTCGTGATCTAAGTTACCAGTTATTGATTTTATAATAGAACCCAATGGGTTAAGCAAACCTCTACGAAATCTTTTAGTTGGTATAATTTGTTTTACCTTTTCTATAGTTATAATCTTATAATCTTTTAAGTATTCTACTTGTATTTTCGTGTTACTAAATTCGTGCATATACGGCGTGTCTGTATTAATTAACTTATTAAAATCACTATAATTATTTATATTAAACTCTAAATCGGCAAAAATGGAACTTAAATCTATTATTTTAATAATAACCCATTTATTTTCCTGTTTATAAGCCTGGCCCTGTTTGACAGGTAATAGGCCCGGATTACCTTCAATCTTTTGAAGTCGAAGGGATTGGGAGTTCTTCATCATCGCCAGGGCGATTATGCACCACCTGTGGAGGTCGTTTTATATTTTTAAGCGGGACTTTAGTTTGTCGCTCTCTAATAGTTACGGGTACTACATTACGGGAAGTTTCTCCTCTAACAATTGCCTTTTGATAAGGGGGCTTATCCTTACTTTTCAACCGACTTCCAAAAGGAGGAGGTTATCAATTCGTCTGTATTTTTTTTTTTTTTTTTTTTATGTTTGTTACCTCATAACTTTTCACTGGGTGGACCGATTTTGATAATTTTTTTTTTGTTTGAAAGGTAGTGCTTCCCGTGGGGTCCCATTTTTTTTATTTTTTTTTCCGATGATGGTATCCATGTGAAAACGACATAAGTCTTAAATTTGCATTATGTATATGCGCGACAAATAGGTGAATAACTGAAAATCACGTTAACCAATTTTGATAATTCTTTTTTTATTATAAAATATATACTTCAAGGGTAATTTGGTGAAAGTTTGGTAAGGTTCTGAGCACAGGATCCATGATAAATAAAATTTTAAAATTTCAAAATAAAAAAAAAATAACTAAATTAAGAATGCATTCTTTATTCAAAAGGGTTCGTTCGAATTCGATCATGTCATTTTTGATAATGATACAAATATTTAAAATTCGAATTTAATATTTATTACGATCAAGATTGTATAATTAAGTTCCTACAAATTTAACTGATGATATCTGTATTGTATTAACCATACAGGGCGCACGGGGCTAGGGAATAGGGGCCTCATTCTAACAGGGGCCTGTATTCTCGTATTGTTTTTTGATAGATATACTGTAGGGTTTTATTGGCTGACACCGACTCCAAATATAACAATAATTATAACTACATGATATAATCGTTAATCGACTTTTAAGTAGTCTAATATTTTTCATTTCATTTAACTTAGGAAGACTCTAAAAAATATGTTGAATACGCAATTATTTTTATTACTTTTTCGTGCATATTCATTTGTTTTAAAATAGTGTTTTGTTTGAAGTCGGTTTTTCTTTTTGTTAAAATTTTTATTTATTCTCGTGTTAACTACTTTCGCAAATATAGTTTTATCAACGCTTAAATCTATTTCTTGTTCACCACCTCTCCTTTTTCTTTCTTTATCTTTATTTTCGTATATCTTATTGGAAATATATTGATATAGGTATTTTGTGCGTTTTATATGATCTTTAAGTAATTGTTGTATATAAATTTTTTGGAAATCGACATCAAATACATTACTAGGATCGGTATGACCAAATACTACTTCGAAAGGCGTTAAAACAGTGGCACTATGAATAGTGTGGTTGTATGCCATGATAGAGTAAGTCATGACGGAAGCAGCGTCCGTGAACTTATGTTCGTATTTGGCTAATCTATATATCTCTATTAACGTAGAGTGAAACCTTTCTACAATACCTGTAGAATTTGGGTTATTAGGAGTAGTGATATGTAGTTCAATCTTGTACATTTCTGCTAATTCTTTCATTAACTCATTATTAAACTCTGTACCTGGATCAGAAGTTATCTTTTTAGGTACACCGTAATAAGAAAAGTATTTAAATAACGCGCGAACTACTTCTAGGGTGGATCTGCTACTGACTTCTATTGCTTGACCAAGTTTACTAAAAGCGTCTACTAATGTTAAATAATACTTTCCTTCAATGTTAAATAAATCTATAAATATTTCCTGAAACGGGGCATCTTGTGTTTGGGTTAATTGAAGTACGGGGTTAATAGGTCTCCTATCATATTTCATTTTACGACAGAGTTCACATGCGTTTATTAATGCCGTAATGGTTTCCTGCATATTATGCCAAAAATAATTTCGTTTAATCCTAGTCATTGTTTCTTTTATACCGCGGTGACAAGTTTTTCCCTGATGGTATTTTATTACTATTGCTTTTTGTTCAGCCTCGTCTTTAACAAAAATTATGCGTTCGGTACATTCTTTAATGTCTACAGTATCTTTTTTAAATAAGGAAATTATTGTTTTAGCAAAATCTCTCCTATGTTCTGAATGTTCGAAATATATAAAGTATTTAATTTTGGGGCGGATATATTCTTTAAGAAATTGTTTTATTAATTCAAAGTTATTTAATGGTAAGAAAACCTCAATTATTTTCTGTTTTGGTCTTGATAAGTCTTTAACTCGAAGTTCGTTTTTAAGCCATGAAAAAACTAATATTTGATTGGGTTTAGTATCGATAGCTTCATGTAAAATTGGAATACCAGAAGTATCACATTCTACATTCGAATGGAAAGTCTCTGTAGAGCTAGAATTGGAAGTGTTTTGGTTTTGAGGTTCGATTTCAGTTAAATCTTCAGAACAAACTGATATGGTCGCCTCAGAGTCAGTTACAGTAACAGTTCTAGAGTCATCTGTATTACGTCTCCCGGTTAATTCTAGAATTTGATTAGTTACGTCTTTTAAGTGGTCTTGAAGAAGAGTTTCCTTTTCATCGACATTTACTGCTATAGAAGTATTGTCGTCTGATCCTATTGCATTTAATTTTATACGGGAAAGAGCATCTGCATTTGTATTTTGTTTACCTTTCTTATAAATTACTTCAAAATCATATTCTTGTAAACGTAACCGCCGACGGGTTAACTTACTATTTGGCTCCTTAAGAGAATATAACCAAGCTAATGGACGGTGATCAGTGTAAATTGTAAACTTTCGGCCATATAAGTATGGTCGGAAATGTTTTATCGCCCAAACTATTGCTAATAGCTCACGCTCAATTGTACTATAACGTGACTCAGAGTCACTAAGTGTTCTACTGGCATAAGCAATAGAATGGTCACTACCTATAGGGCCTTGAGATAGTACTGCGCCTAAGGCTATGGCGGATGCATCTGTAGTAAGTACAAAGGGTTTTTCAAAATCAGGATATTGCAAAAGGGGTGCATTCGTCAGTAATTCCTTACATTTTTGGAATGCTTCCAAATACTTGTCATCTATTATTATTTTATTACGTTTTTTTAAACATGAGGTCAGAGGCTGTGTAACTCTAGCAAAGTCTTTTATAAAGCGTCTGTAATATCCTATTAAACCAAGAAAACTTTTAATTTCTGTCGTAGTTTTCGGTACTGGGAAATCTAATACTGCTTTTATCTTATCATTGTTAGGTTTTAGCCCATCTTTGGTAATTGTATGTCCTAAGTAAAGGACTTCTTTTCGTAGGAATTCTGATTTATCAAGTTGTACCTTTAAATTTGTAGTACGTAATCTGTCAAAAACTATTCTAAGGCTTTTAATATGTTCTTCTAAGCTAGCTGAAAATATAATTATATCGTCAAGGTATACCATGCAATGTATACCCTGTAAACCTTTGAGAACGTTATCCATCGCCCTTTGAAACGTCGCTGGGGCGGTTTTTAAACCAAATGGCATTCTTAAGAACTCAAAATGTCCTGATTGAGTACTAAAAGCGGTTTTTTGTCTGTCAGATTCGTTAATCTCTATTTGGTGATATCCACTAGCTAAGTCTAACGTAGAAAAATACACGCTTTTACCTAACTTATCAAATAAATCTGTAATATTCGGAAGAGGGTATTTGTCGTCAATAGTTATTTCATTCAGTCGTCGGTAATCTACAACCATTCTATATTTTACTTCCCCAGAGGCATCCATTTTCTTGGGAACAAGATGAACGGGTGCACTCCATGGCGAGTAAGATTCCTGAATTACGTTATTATCTAAAAGAGTCTCTACCTGTCTTTTGATCTCTTCCGTTTGTATAGGGGCTTGTCTATAGGGGTTAATATATATAGGATCCTCATTGCGCGTTCTTATAAAATGTTTAACGTCATTCGTAAATGTCAAAGGTAATTGGTCGCAATAGAAAATATCTTTATATTCTTTACAAAGGGAAAATATTTTATTTTTCTCTTCTTCGTTCATGTGATCTAACCTTAACTTATTTAGATTTTTTAGTAGTAATTGATTTTCTCCGAATTCTCTTTCATTTTCCATACAATTGACCTTGCACTCGATATTTTCATACTTTGATACCTCGAATGGGGATTTAATAGTCAATGTCAAAGATTCGTTAAAGGTATTTTGAATAACTGTTTTTGCATAACCATTCACACATTTTACTATCGCACCTGGCATTCTCACGCCCTTACAAAATTCAGTAAAATTAATTATTGCATCACCGGAATGCTGATTTGTTGGTAAGGATACTCTTAATTCAGAACGCGGTGGAAGTTCAAGAATATATTCTTTGTCATTATATATTATAGGAATCCTTGATGAATTTGTTTTTAATATTTTATTTTTTAAGTCGATAACTGCTCCTAACTGTTTTAAGAGGTCGTTACCAATCAATCCATCATATTTTACATCTACATCATACACATAAAATTTTTGAAAATGATTACTATTGAACGTTGGCATTAAGGGAATGTTAATAGCTTCATTATGAGTGCTTGTAGCATGCGTACTTATAACTTCAAATGGTTCATATGAAATAAAATTGTTGAAATAATAATATGCCTTTTCAGGGCTAATGAAAGAACGCGTACTTCCAGTATCTATCATAAATTTCGCATCTATTTCTGGGATATATATATATATATATATATGGTAGTTTTAGGTGTTTTTCGCAATTTAACGCTATCGATTCTGTAGATTTGAGGCTACTATTGAAAAATTTTCTACCTTATTTTCATTATCAAGGTCACTAGAACTTTTTTTGGTAGTGTTTTCGTCTGTTTCTTCATTGTAATATGTTATGTCATTATAGTTATTTTCATAGGACTCATTTTCTGAAATGTAGAGGTCAGGGTCGTAATAATCTTCATTGTCATAGTAATTGTAGTCATATGCATAAGTCTCATTAATAGGGAAAGTCGGTTTATTTTGCACTACGGTTCTCATAGATACGTCATTTTGTCCTGTTCCGTCTTGATGTAAGTTAGGCCTATAACCAAACTGTGTTTGAGGTCTATAATTATTACTATTAAAAGGTGGACGGTAACCTAACTGTTGCATAGGTCGGTGTCCGTATTGAGGATTAATTCTTGGTGGTGGTATTAGTGGTCCTTTAGCAATTCCGAATCTATATGGAGATAAATTTTGTCTAAAACCTGTAGGCATATGCATATGCGTCTTTGGTTTACGTGCGGTATTCCGAATTTAAATTGGTGTTGTTGGTTAGAAGGGTAATTCGGCATAGATAAATTCGGTTTATTAGAAAAATTTAAATTATTATTAGGCTTAAAATATGTTGGTTGATTAAAAGAGTTATTGACTTTTGAATTTGCCACTTCACTTCGTTGATTGTATTGTTCGCGAAAGTTCACCTCCTCCAACACAATACTTAACGCACTCTCTAATGTTGTCGGCGATTTTAATCTAACTATTCTGACAATATTCTCTGGTAAATTGTATAAAAATACATTTAGTGACGTATTATTATAAATAATTATTTTACTCTGCTTAATACCTTCGTTTAATATTTGATTGACTTTTGATAAAAGAATTGAACGTACCGACTGAATTCTATTGCAAAAATCGAGGTAACTTTCTCCCGAATTTATTTTTAAATTTTCTAATTCTATGGCAATACACTCTTCACTTCGCGGGTCTCCAAAGTGTTGAATTAACAAATCTTTAAATTCATCCCATGATATAATATCCTCGCGCTCGCTAATAAGCGACGCGGCCTTATCTCCTAAGCGACTAGTGATGCTATGCATAATGTATATATTTTGCGCATCACTGCCTTGAAACTTACTTATTACATATTCGCATTTTCTTATAAATAAGTTTAATTGGCGTTTATCGCCACCAAAAAGTGGAATTAATTTTAAAATTTTGTTAGGGATCAGAGTTATATGATCCATTTCGATTTTATAAAAAAAAATAATTAAAATTATTACACACTAACTTAAACTAATATCGATTACTGTGAATTCTTAAATCACTTGTTTCTTCGAGCACCACAACGGCGGACAAGACATACAGATCTATTTGACACCCCTAAGTTAATACGAACTATGCACAAAACTCAGTTTTAAATCGTTTGGTTAAAACATACAATAAATATTATGCTGACATAGATTTATTTAATTTACCTAAAGGAGCGTTTAAAAAAGCAATAAAAAGCAAATGTTAGGCTAGATTACTCAATAATGACACAATCACACACACACACACACATACAAACACACAAATTCACAAACATACACACACACACACACACACACACACACACACACACACATAGTACCTATACCTATCACAAATTGTTTAACTTCTAGAAATAACTAGTAAAAAACTTTCATATTGTAACTGCTTTTCGAATTCATGCTATAATAGTGTAATCCTTTTTTGGTCATAATTTTTGCATTATATTGTTAAATTTTATAAGATATTGTAACACTGTTGGATTGCCAAATGAAACAATGAATAAATAAATAAATAAATAAATAAACTAACAATATATTTCTTTATTTTTAAACAATATAACTATATGATTTTTTTACTAATTATATATATTTCATTAAACTTTCGTTAAGACAAATTCACTCACAATACAAATTCAAATCATTAAATAAAATTATATAAGAAAACCAGAAAACGTTATTATGTTTACGTTACAGTATTAGGAGAAGTCTTATCCCAAAATAACAAAAGGCAAAGGAAGGTGAAAAGTTTTACTCACCAACCGGTCGCCAGCATCGTCTTCGTCTGGACTCACTGTCTTATTTCTTTGGTTCTGGATTGTTTCTTACAGACCTTCAAAATCCTAACTATTCACGGATTTTGACGAAAATTAATTAAGATGAAGGCTGCAATTTATATGAAACAGTCCTACCGGCTGCGCCAGACAAGTTTACGGGAGCAAGACAGACTTTTTTTAAAATATAATATTTGAGTTTTAAAATATTTAATTATAATTAAAATTGACACGACCGAACAGAGGTTTATGCTCTAGTCGAATGTTGTTTCCTTTTTACAAAATCATTTCCCAAGACATATGATCCCAAAGCATAGAATGACACAATGACTTACATTCTGCTGATTAAGCATTTACTTCTATTGTCTTCATGCTTTGAGCTAACCTAACTACCTATTAATTCACAATCTTGTTATTGTTGTTAGTAGATAAATATTTCAATTTGATTTAAAATTAGTTTGACAAGCGTACGTCAATATGACAACCTTAACTTGGATTCTGGTATTTTGAGCCATCCTTGTTATATATCTACATTTGAGTAACAACACTGACAACTCAAACATATTTTGATATAAATTCCTCTTTTTTCTTACATAATAATAGATACATACGTATATCTTTATAATTTTTCAGATTTTTGTAGTACAGCCATTCAAGTATTGTCCTTTTTTTATTCCATGTTTTTTGTAATGTTTTTTACTTGTAAATTGTGAATAGTTTAGTTTCATGGCTTTATTTTTTTTTTAATTTTACTACGTTTGTGTTGTTTGCTTTTTTTTTGTCTTTAGACAATAGTTGTAGAATTCATTAGTTATAGTTTGTATAAGATCATATTCTTTTGCTGTAATGTTTTTGTTGAATTGCCAAGTCCAGCAGTCAGTGCAAAAAAGAGATTTTATTCCTGCGCTTTGTTTTAGTTTTTTTTTTTGTTTATATTATAATTTTATATATATATATATTTCATTATTTATTATTTATACATATATTTTTAAAGTAAAAACAAATACACAACATAATATGATGTCAAGCGACGACTCCTATTACTCAGCTGAATCTGGGGATGAATCGTTTAATAGCTCTCATAGTAATAACAATTACAGTTTAATAACTTTAGGGGATACTCTAACCGCCGAATTTTGTGGTTTAATATAATATGGATAAAAAATTTAATGTTTGCCATATTAATGCTCAAAGTGTGCCTAGTCATTACACGGACCTATTAAGTTCTTTTAATCTCAACTGTATTCATGCTCTCTTGATTTCTGAAACATGGTTAAAACCTTCACTTTCTTCAGCGTGTTTTCCCATTCCTGGTTTTGTATTAGTAAGAAACGATCGTGTTGGGAGGAGAGGAGGTGGTGTCGCCACTTATTTAAAAAGTCAATGTGGAATCGAAGCGTAGCCTTTTTAGAATACGTCATTAAATATTCCAAAATTTTTATAACAGTATGCATTTCTGCTAAGTCCTTATATTTAAAGAAAAAAATCCTGAATTCTGATAATAGAATTAAAGCCACATGGGATGTTATTAGTAGTGTTAGTGGAAAACCCAAAAAGGAAATGATACCAATAGAATTGAACACAGGTAGTAGATACACGAGTTCTGAATTAGAGGTTGCTAATTTATTTGAATCATTTTTTGATAAAGTACCCCATAAAATAACATTTCATTTAAAATCATCTACATCAAATGCAGCTAGGTTATTAAATAATAGTGTTTCTAAATGCGTTATTGATTTTTCATTTGAAACGGTTTCTGCAATAGATGTCATAAAAGTATTTAAAACTATAGATATTAAAAAAACTAACGACATATGGGGCATTTCGGTAAAATTTTTGAATAACATCATATACGATATTGCTCCGTATATAGCAGTAATTTTTAACAAGAGTTTGGACACGGGTTCATTTCCTAACTTGTTAAAATGTAGTAAAGTTTTACCACTTTTTAAAACTGGAAACAGAAGCGATCCCAGTAATTACAGGCCTATTTCAATACTCCCATCCTTAAGTAAAATTTTCGAAAAAAATATTTTAAATCAACTTCTCGTCCATTTCGGTACAAATGCTATTTTTCATGGTGAGCAATTCGGTTTTAGAAGAGGTCGCTCGACAACTGATGCGGGAATTGCGCTTCTCAAACATATTTACGATGCTTGGGAGAAATCACAGAACGCTATTGGAGTATTCTGTGATTTATCTAAAGCATTCGATTGTGTAGAACACGAAACGCTTCTTTATAAGCTCAAATATTACGGTGTTAAAGGTAAAGCTCTTGATCTCATCGCTTCATATTTAAGTCAAAGAATCCAGCAAGTTTTCATTAATGGAATAAAGTCTTCTGGATCTATGTTAAAAATGGGAGTTCCACGAGGTTCAATTTTGGGTCCCTTTCTATTCCTAGTATATATAAATGATCTTCCTTTCTATGTTAAGGGTATTTGTGATATAGTGTTGTTTGCTGACGATACTTCGCTGATTTTTAAGGTTGACAGGGAAAAAAATGACTATGACCATTGTGAACGGTGCATTATCACAGATACACAATTGGTTTACAGTAAATAATTTAGTTTTGAATGCTCAAAAAACAAAATGTGTAGTTTTTACCCTACCTAATGTTAGCAAGCAAAATTATAATATAGCTTTAAATGGTGACCGTCTTGAAATAGCTGATACTACGGTGTTTTTAGGAATAGAATTGGATTCCAGACTTCAGTGGACTTCTCATTTATCATCCCTAACAGGAAGACTCAGCTCCGCAACATACGCGGTTAGAAAAGTTAGACAACTAACTGATATTGATACCGCTCGTTTAGTTTATTTTGGTTATTTTCACAGTATTATGTCATATGGCATATTACTTTGGGGTAACGCTGCAGATATTGAATCTGTCTTTATTTTACAAAAGAGAGCAATTCGGTTTATTTATAATCTTGGAGCTAGAGACTCTCTTCGGGATGTTTTTAACAGAGTAGGAATACTTACTGTTGCGTCGCAATATATTTACAACAATATCATGTATATTCACAGTAACATTGATCACTTTGATAAAATCAGTGATAATCATTGTATATGCACTAGAAGTAAGGATAAACTTATAACGCCAAGTTTCCGACTCCGCAAAGTCAATAGATCCTTCTTGGGGCAAGGTATCCGTTTCTATAATAAAATTCCGCAGAAATTTTTAACTTTGCCGTTTAGTAAATTCAAATCGTTTGTTAAAAATACATTGGTAGAAAAAGCATACTATTCGATACAAGATTTTGTAGATGATAAAAAAGCGTGGAGTTAATACCTGTTGACTTCCAAGCAGGATACATTAACTGAAATAATTGTTTTTAATTAACATGACTGTATTTTTTAAATGTTAAAAAAGAGTAACTACTGAGTTTCTTGCCGGTTCTTCTCGGTAGAATCTACTTTCCGAACCGGTGGTAGCTTCACTTAATTGTAAAATGACGATTCAAAAGTGCTTTATAAGCACTAAGCCTACTTGAATAAGGTTTATTTTGATTTTGATTTTGATTTTTTTGAATTTAGCTATAAAATCATCTGCCAGTCTTCTTCTTCTTCTAACCCTTCCCCTGAATTTCTTTTTTTGGAAATTGCTTGTGGAAGGAAAATAGTCCTGGTTGTAGTATATTGCCCTCCCACTATTGACTATTTCTCAATACTAGAAGACATTTTCGAGAATCTTTTATCCAACTTCAATGAACTTTTAATTATGGGTGACTTCAACACGTGTTTGATGAAGAATGACACTCGAGCGACTAAATTGCGCTCCATAGTTAATTCAGTGAACATTGAAATTCTACAGCTATCTTCAACACATCACACCTTAACTTCAGATTCTCTCTTAGATCTTATACTCTGTTCTGACGTTAAACGTGTTGTTAAATATGGCCAACTTTCTGCTCCTGCTTTTTCTCAACACGACTTAGTTTACGTATCCTATAGCATTAAAAGTCCTAAGCCTACAGTTCAAACTGCATCCTTAAGAAATTTTTCTAACCTTAATCTTAATAAATTAGAGACAGATGCTACTAAAGTTAATTGGGATCAGATATATGAATTGGATACGATCGACGATAAGCTGGACTTTCTTTGCTCATACGACATGCATGCTTCCTTGCGTTTAGTAAAAATTAAAAACCGAGGGTCTGCGCCTTGGATAAACAGTGACATCCGGAATGCCATGGCAAAAAGGGATCGTGCATTTCGTAAATTTAAGTCTGACCGTACAGAACTTAACTGGTCTGTCTATAAGGCTGCAAGAAATAGGTGTAACCAGATGTGCAGAACTTATAAACGCCGATACATCTCTGATAAAATTTGTAACTCGTCTCCTTCAGACACATTAAAATTTCTCTATTGGCATCGGCAAAAATTCCAACTCTTCAAACAATATTTCTATTGACATTAATAGTCTTAATCGCCACTTCCAGTCTCCTCCTGTTTTCGATGACAATATTAAACTCGATACTCTTTCAAAGATTCATTGCCTGCCAATATGTAAGGACACTTCATTTTCTTTCACCCTGGTGAGTGATGCTGACGTTCGGAAACGTATTATGGCAATTAAATCTAAAGCAATTGGATGTGATGAGATAGGTCGCACGATGATTTTACACATTTTAGAAACATTATTGCCTTTAATAACCCACATTATTAATTTTTTCTTACGCACTAGTACTTTTCCCGAACTGTGGCGAAAAGCCCTAGTTCTACCACTAGCTAAGATTCCAAATCCCTCTACGCCTTCCCATTATCGTCCTATTTCCATCCTTCCCTTTCTCTCAAAAATTTTGGAATCCATTGTCCACTTTCAATTATCTGATTATCTGTTGTCCTGTGACCTATTAAATCCACTTCAGTCTGGTTTTCGCCATTGCCATAGCACTACTACTGCACTAATTAAAGTTACCGAGGATATTAGAGAGGGTATGGAAAACAAGACTGTGACGATTCTCATACTCATCGATTTTAGTAACGCGTTTAATGCAGTCGATCATGACTTATTACTCTCTCTTATATCTCGCATAAACATCTCAGACATCGCTCTCCAGTGGTTTTCTTCTTATCTTCGTGGACGCAAGCAAGCAACTTGTGTTGGAACCGATAGATCGGACTGGTGCGATGTTGCTGCTGGTGTTTCTCAAGGCGGTATTCTTTCTCCACTACTATTTTCATTATTTATTAACTCTATTTCCTCAATTCTTTCATGCCAGTACCATCTTTATGCCAACGACTTGCAGCTTTATAAACAGTGCAGCATAGACCACCTGGTTGACACTATTACCGCCCTTAATAACGATCTCTCTCGTATTGCCTCTTGGTCAAAAAAATATGGAATTAGTGTTAACCCATCAAAATGCCAAGCTATTATTATTGGGAGCCCTAGGCAGTTAGCTTTAATTCAAAGCCTACCACCCTTACCTGATTTACTATTTAATAACTGTTATGCCTATTTCATCTAAGGTTAAAGATTTGGGTGTTTTAATCGATAACTCGTTGAAATGGTCTGACCAAGTCAATGAGGTTTCGCGCAAGTTTTATGCCACGCTACACTTTAAAAACTTTGTGCCTATTAAATCAAAAATCCAACTGGTAAAGTGTCTGTTGTTACCAATTATAGATTATGGTGATGCATGTTACCCCGATCTTAATGTAACACTTTTAAGTAAACTCGAAAGATTGCATAACACCTGCATACGATTTATATATGGCCTCCGTAAATTTGAGCACATTTCTTCAAATCGGTTAATGCTTAATTGGCTACCTATTAAAGATCGTAGGCATTTAAGAATATTATGTATTCTACACTCTCTTGTTTATAATCCACTTGCTCCTTGTTATCTTAAGTCCAAATTTAATTTTCTTTCCGATACTCATGTTAGGCATCTTCGTTCTTCTCATAACCTTCTTCTTTCTATTCCTCCTCACACATCTGGTTTTGTATCTAATTCTTTCACTGTCAACGCTATACGACTTTGGAATGAATTACCAGTCGTCATCAGAGAAACGTCCTCTAGAGATTTGTTCAAAAGTAGGGTAAAACAATTTTTCTTAAAGAAATATAAGTCTTAGCTTTTATCGCCTTTCTTGGTTTCGTTTCCTTTTATTTGAGCTGTTATTATTACACTGTACATTTAGTATTATTGTTAACTTTTTGTTACTTTATCATTAGTATATTATTAAATGTATGTTATATGTATATATTTATAATATATATTTATGTGTGTGTATGTTTATATATATATGTATGTATGTGTATAATGTAATTCAATATAAGGATGGCTTTATGCATCTACTGTACGCTCTTTCTTGCACGTGCTAAGGTTGGCTGGTAGATAAGGCTATATAGCTTTAAGCCCGCCTTTTGCTCAATTTATTTTTTGTTAAATAGTTGTGCAATAAAGTGAATAAATAAATATTAATTCACGGGCAAACTCGGGCGAAACCCGTAGTATGTGGCGGCCGAGCGACGCATTTATTCCGCGTCTACCCGCCACCGCGATATAATTTTGTAAGCCGCGTACAAAATACGTACGAAGTTAGTCGATACCTCACACTCGATGCGATTTGTTTACTTTTTGCTAGCTGTACTGTCTAATCGTTTTCGTGTTTAGTTTTCGTAATTAATGTTAATACTCCTTCTATTAGAACTGTAAATTTCTTCCGTACTCCTACCTTTTGACTTTTCTTGTTTTTGTGTTTATTGTGTGCGTATTATACGAGTGATATCTCAAATTGTGTTATTTTTACCACGTACACACCGCGACGACGATACCTATAGGCACATCCACATTGACATAGTGGAACCATTGCCGTCATTGAATGGCTTCCGCTACTGTTTAACGGCCATAGACCGCTTCACACGATGGACAGAAGTCATTCCAATGGTCGACATCACGGCTGAGAACAGCGAAGGCGTTATTGTCGGGTTGGATAGCTCGATTCGGATGTCCACAAACCATAGTTACAGACACAGGCCGCCAATTCGAGTCCGCACTCTTCAGTTATCTTTCTAAAATAGTTGGATTTGAGCATAAACGGACTAAGGCTTACCATCCGGCGTGCAATGGATTCATAGAGCGGTTCGATAGACAGCTCAAAGCGTCTATTATATGTCATGCGCAGGAGAATCATCTCCAAGGCCGACTAGTGCGGGAATACCCGCTTCGTGAACACTTGAGACGGTTACTTCCTACAATTAAGAACAATACGCTTCAAGGGCATCCGCAGTTGCCATGCTGTTCATATGTGTGAAACATCTAAAGGGATCTCAGGCGCGATACGAGCATAGCTTCATCTAATTCAAAATTCAACAAGTAATCCACATGGATATCACGGGAAAATGAGACACGCTAAGATAACCAAGTCAGGAAACAGCCGTGCAAATGGCCAAGTGGAAAGAATTATTACTACCCTCAAAAACGAGTTAATAAAAATCAAGAACTATGAGACCGAACAGTGCATGTAGTATATGGAGTTGCACCACTCACTTATTACATAAAGAAATCATTGCATACCATCTGAACTTCTTAAACCTGATCGACATCAATAACCAAACAAAGGACATTGCAGCACTAATAATAACTACAGCAACGAATGACTCTTGTTCGAAATAAAACAGTCATCGTTTCTATTCTCAGAAGACTAAAATTAATTATTTTCAGCATAAATATTAAGAGTCCACGTAACCACTATTGCTTAATATTTCTAATTAAGTGTACCTTTCGAGATTTACAGGTTTCATAAAAATTACAACATTGGAGAAGATGATAGGCAGAGGACGACCACGTAGTGTCCCACGACCAACTACGCCGAGCACCACAACCAGGTAATCATGAAACTAAATCAGTAAATCAGCAGGCCAACGTTACATCTCCTGACACCCTGAGCCTGTGCAACAACAGCTGCCCGACGTAGAAACGGTTGAGCCAATGCCGTCTACTTCCCGTGCCGGTGCATCGCTGTACATATAAACGAGTGAGTTCTTTTCATTTTAACTTTGAAGCATGCTATATAGAATCCGAGGAAACTATACTCTATGGTGTAGACTTTAACGATCCACTGAATCTACTGAAATACTGATTATAATGGAAGGCAATGCAATGTTATTCTAAAATCTGTAAAAATCATTTTCAACCCGTATCCTTTCCATTTCTAGATCATTTTCAGAGCCTCTGGGGACCACGGTCATAAAAATAAGGCCTAGACCCCAGCACCGTCCTTCCATTTTCCTTTAGAGCCCCTGTGGACCAGGGCGTTCGAGACCGCTCAGACCACAGCATCAATTTCCTAAGAGCTATAACAAAAATCAGTTTTCCAGAGCCTCTGGGGACCACGGCCAAAATAAGGCCTAGACCCCAGCATCGACCACGGCGTTCGAGATCGCTCATGACCCCAGCATCATCCTTGTCTACGAGAACATAAATAATATCATGCAATCATGCGTGGAGCATTTGCATGGACCATTAAACAATAAATATGTACTAGTACGCGTGGAGCGTTAGTACAGCAGATACTATCGTCCCTTGCTCTTATCCCATTGTACAACGTCTATGTTTTTTTTTTATTTTTCTATCAGGTGCTTAAGCGTTGTTGCCTAGTTGCTTATAATTAATTCATCATGATACGAGTATACAGCTGATAACTTGCTTTTATTTTATTATCTGCTTATATTATTCGTAACAACGATAATTATTTATTTTTCAGTAACTGTATCAATGCATTGAACTTCTTATTTCACATAAGTTATCAGCTAGTATGCCGTATGAACGGATAACTAGCTCAGAATATTTTATTTCCTTTTTCAGAAACGCGACTGGTGCAGAGCACGCACCGTCCCGCAGAATGGCCGTGACAGCGGAAGTTGCCATCCATATTACGATTATTACCGTTGAGATTCCTCATGCAAACATAACTTCGGGAACACTCAATAACTAGCGCACAGAGTAGACGTGTTACAAATTTTTAAAAAAATGCTAAATAAAACATTCAGTGAATTGTGACCCATAATAATTAAGTTTTAAGAATATCTTTGCCTAAGCAAGTGTTACATTCAAAGACGATAATAATTTTTTTGCATCGATGCGGTAACCGCTCTTCACCTCTTCGGGTAAACGAGACGGGACCTTAAGTGTGTAACTCATTATCTCACTCACACGAAATAACGCAAGTGTGCACACAACTCGGTAATGAGTGTACGAAGATCGCCGACTGGAAGTGGCATCAGACTTGGCGGTTCTCACCCAAACCTGTCAACTTCTAATATGGATACTGATTCCGCCAACTCCCAAATAACTTTTCGAAACAAACGAAAACAAACTGATGACAGCGACTATATTAAAAATGAATTATCTGAGATAAGAAAACAAATGACTGAAATGATGTCGGCTTTAATGTCTACAAGTAATATCCAAAAAGAAAATATAAACAAACTCTGTCAAGATGTTGCTGCAATAAAAAACCAGGTAAACAACATTAGCATTACCATATATAAAATTATTATAGATCAAAATAATTTAAAAAGTACAGTAGAAAACCTAGAAACTAACATGAATAACACGAAGATAAGAGTAGAAAAGTTAGAATCTCATGCCAAACAAATAAATAACAATTTCTATGCATCTAATTCCAACCATACTAAAATGTCCTGTGAAGAAATATTCTCAGAAATTCATGAGCGTCACGCACGATCTAAAAATATTATCATTGCTGGAATTCCTGAGGCCAGCGTGTCTGTTCGCGACAAACAAGATAGTGATAAGCACGAAGTAGTTAAAATTCTAAAAATGATTAATAGCAATTGTCCTGAACCTTTAACAATATATCGACTCGGAAAGCAAAAGACGGATAAATCTCGAAACATTAAAATATGTTTGCCCTCTGAAAAAGCAGCAAAAGACATACTGCGTAATAAAATTAATCTAAAGAATGATAGAATCAAAATATTTTTTGATCAAACACCATATCAACGGAATTACTTTAAAAAATTACATGAAGAACTTAAAACCCGCATTGATAATGGTGAAAAAAGTATTCGGATTAAATATATAAAAGGTATACCTAAAATAATTAAGACCTTAGAGACAGAATCCAATAAAAAGACAAAAAACTAATAAAACCGTCAGTTGAGAAAATCACTTATCAAGTAGTTTCTAAGTATACGGATATAGTTACAACAAAAAAATCTCTGAAGTGTTTTTATGCCAATATACGCAGTATCACTAAGCCGGGCAAACTGGATGAATTGAGATGCTCAATTGAATCGTTTCGAACAATAATACATATAATTATTTTATCGGAGACATGGGTAAAAACTGAAGATGAAGCTAGAAGAATTCAAATACCGTGCTATACACATTACTATAATTTCAGACAAAATAAAAGAGGGGGTGGAGTTTCTATATTCGTACATAACAATTTAAAGCATAGTATTATTGAAGATCACTGTATTGATGATAACTATTATTTATGGGTACATGTAAGCAAATTCTCACTAGATGTTGGTGCTATATACAAACCTGAAAGAACTAATGACAATAATTTCATAGAAATATATTCCTCTCAACTTCAAAAAATGAAAAGAGCAGTAGTATTTGGAGATTTTAATTATAATTGGCTTGACGTCGAACGCGGAACTAGAAACTACAAAGATATATTAAAAGAGAATGATTTTAAAATATTGAATAAACTTGACCATCAACACTGCACGCGTGAGACAGCGACAACAAAAACAATCCTCGATCACGTCTGCAGCAACTTAAAATATAATGATTTTCATTTAGCTATCATTGATTCGGCAATATCGGATCATAAACAAATATTTTGCGAGATCAAAAGATACCAACCTCCATCTTTACGAAGAGTCGAATATTCAGCTGTCAACTATGAAAATGTTTACAAATTAATTGAAAACATAAAGAACCCTGAAGAAGACTTCGAATATAGCATGTTAGAAAAGCAACTGATGGACTGCCTGTTAAAAAGTAAAATAACAAAATATAAAATTCTCAACTTACCGAAACAAGATTGGATAAATAAAAACATTATAGAAGACATAAACAATAGGAATATACTATGGCAAAACTATAAAAGAAATAAAACTGATAAAAATATAGAAGAAGAGCTTAATGCAATAAAAACTAAAGTAAAAGAAAATATAGAGACAACGAAAAACGCCTACTACTATAATAGCTTTATAAACTGCAAAAATAAACCTAGAAAAATGTGGCAACTAATCTTTGATTTGTCTAAAAATAAATTAAATGTGTCTCCATTGGTTAGTTTTGTGTACTGTTTTACAAAACTATTTCAAAGGTCAACATGATGTAATGTCAAACACTGCAATACTTTAAACAAAACAAGTTTTCTGGAAATAGGTTTCATATTGATTGCATTTCACAGGAAGAAGTTGAAAAAACAATTTTTAATATCAAAACAAAAGCCACCGGACATGATTCTATCTCGATTGATATGATACAGCTAACGCTACCTTTTACCTTACCAGCTATAGCAGAAATAGTAAATAATTGTCTCAAATCAAATAAATTCCCGGATAGTTGGAAAATAGCTAAAATAAAACCTATTCCTAAAAGTGCAAAAGTTGAAGATTTTAAGGATCTGAGGCCGATTAGTAATTTGCCTGTTTTATCGAAAATTGTGGAAAGAGTGGTTTGTAATCAGCTCACTAAATACTTAGAAGCTACAGGTATCCTGCCTGAAATACAGTCAGGGTTCCAAAGTGGTTTTAGCACTGCGACAGCTCTTGCACATGTCAGTGACGAAATCGTGACTGCAACAGATTCTGGTATGTGTAGCGCACTTGTTTTTCTGGACTTCTCGAGAGCTTTTGACTGTTTAAATATCGACTTACTCATAGCAAAACTCTCATATTATGGTATTTCGGATGAGACTTGTACGCAGATGACACGCAGATATATTACTCCTTCAAACCCGAATACGCGAAAACCTCAATTGAACTCATTAATGAAGATTTGAATAATATCTCAGACTGGGCAAATAAAAACTCATTAATATTAAATGCAAGTAAAACAAAATACATGTTATTGGGTACCAAAATACAGCGCAACAAAGTAATATCGCAATCGGTTCATATTAAAGTTCACGGTCAGGTCTTGCAAAGGGTGGACAGTGCTGTTAATTTAGGGTTAGTTATGGATAATGAACTCAGGTTCAACATATAAATTGTAAAATAAGGAATGCCTTTTATCGTTTAAAAACATTATATAATATTAGAAAATATCTTTCACAACCCATTAGGAAAATACTTGTCGAATCCATTGTACTGTCTCAGTTTAACTATTGTGACACAGTATACGGGCCACGACTGTATGAAAAAACCAAAAAGGCTATACAGAGAGTTCAAAATGCGTGCGTTCGTTTCTGTTACCCTGTCCCAAAGCGAGCTCACATCACGCCGTTTCTTAACGATACAGACACATTAAAAATGGAAGCTCGAAGAAAAATACATCTCGCGTGTCTAGTTCATAAAGTTATTTTTAAGAAAAGGCCGACATACCTGTACGGTAAGCTGGACTGGGTTAGAGACGTGCAGCAGAAATGTACCCGTAGGAGAGAAGCAAATAAATTAGTGGTACCAGCTCACAGATCTGCTCAATATAAGGGAGGGTTTAAATACTCTGCCACCAAGATATGGAACGACTTACCCCCTCCTCTGCGTAATAAACGTCCCAGGCGACTTGGAAAAAACACTTGACGGTATTATTTTTAAATAAACAAAAATCAGAGTAACAAACTCCAAATATAGTGTTAGTCATACTACCTCATAGACTTAGTATTAATCATATTCAATTTTAATGTCTTATATCTAAGTCTGTCTGTCTGTCTATCTTATCCCTAAGTTCCTTGTGATGTTTTTCTTTTTGTGTGATATGTTTCTTTTTTTTAGTATAAGGGCTTTTTAGTTTTTAGTTTTTGTTCTTATAATTTCATTTATTTATTTTCGTGTGCGTGCATGTGTATATGTTTACCCAATAGTCAGGGGCCATCTGAAAATCAGTGCTGTGCATTAGCACAGCTTATACTGAGATGAACCCCTTGCTACCTACACTGTGTTCTTTAAATTGATTATTTTTTTTCTTCCTGTATAATCTATATAATGTATGTGTGTAGCAAAATAAATGGTTTAAATGGTTTAAATGTGTTGCTTACAGATACCTACTTCAAAAATATTTTTGATTCCCAGATTTCCAATCGCACAACTTAGGCAGGTGCAGAGCACGCACCGCCTGTCAGAATGGCCGTGTCTATGCTGACGTCATGTTTCTTTAAGACGGGCTCGGACATGCTGCTCCGTTATGTTTAATATAATTGCATATCGGCTCCGCATCTACTGATAAAAAAACCGGTTTTGGAACATAATTACAATATAATTTAATTTGACTAAATTTTGTAATACAATTATTAATATTATTAACTGAAAAAAAAAATTGAAAGTGGTATAACTTTGAAAGTAATGGGTTTATGAAAAAAAAATTTTTTTACATAAAAGTATTGTATTAGTATGTAGATTTCAAAAATATAAAAACACATCCCTAAGTCCACACTTTTTGATTTCGGTCCACTGTGCGACGTCTGCCTGTTTTACATTTTTTTTTTTGTTCATGTAGTGTAATGACGGCGATTACATATTCTACAAATTGTACGAAGGCGACACTTGAAGACAGTATGCCCAGGATTTAAGCAATTATAACATAAATTTTTGTTTGCATATTCCTGAACTGCCGTGCGATTCTGCAAAAACCACATTAGGATTTGAAACAGTTTTCATTTCTTAACTCATATCGAAACGACCTTGAATGGAAAAATATTTGGTATTCCGCAACGATAAGTCAAATCATGTGAAGCGAAAACTGTAAAGCGAGATGCTAGTGCAACCACTTCAATTACCGATTTTTTAAAAAACATTCGCAATTAGAAATTTCTAATAAACTAAGGATTTGAAAAATTAATGACGTCATGATTCATGCTAAATAAATATATAACGAAAAATAATTTATAACGCAAAATCACAAACATTTTATTAATAGCTGTCTGAAGACATATTACCTTTGCGTAAAATTTTGTCAAAAAAAGTATAAATGTCAACATTAATATTTAATAATTTAATATAAAGTAAATATAGTAAGTTTTTTCGCTTGCGTTAGCGTTGGTTAACACACGTGTTTAGAGATTCTGAGTGTTTAGGTTTAGTTTTGTAATATATTTTATTGTTAATAGTGCTTTAGTTGGTAGTTGGGTTAAGTGGTGTTACTAATATTTTTAAATCAAGTGTCCCGGGAAGTGTCTGACCCAGCCTCAGGAACTACTATCCGAGCTATTAAATTTGGACAATTTCTGCACACACATAAAGTTCAAGGAATTATTAACGATGGTGTTAAAAATATAGGTCGGAACAAAATTGCTGTTGAATTTTCAACAGCTAAAGCAGCAAACTCATTTCTGGCAAATCCTATCGTTGAAATGTGCAAGTATAAAGCAACTGTACCGACTTTCAATGTAACCAGAATGGGTTTGATTAAGGGTATCCCCGTGGACTGGACGATGGAAAAACTTGCTATGTCACTCGAACTTCCCACTGGATGTGGTGAAGTAATGAAAATTATACGATTTAATAGGAAGACAAGTAATGACAATGTAACAACATGGGTTCCAACCCAATCTGTTGTAATTACTTTTAGAGGGCAAATACTGCCTTCAAAAGTATATTCCTACCATACATCCCTTCCAGTAGAGACTTACAAACTTCCGACCATCCAATGCCTTAATTGCTGTCGTTATGGTCATATTAAAACACAGTCCAGATCTCAACCTAGGTGTTATAAGTGTGCCAAATCCCACACAGGTGAGTCTTGTAGTATAAGTAAGGATAACGCCACTTACTTACACTGCTCTGGTAACCATTTTACAACAGACAAGGACTGTCCTGAGTTTTCCCGTCAACAGTCAATTAAAATTGTTATGTCTCAGGATAACATATCTTATATTGAAGCCTCCTCTCGGTTCCCTCCTGTTCGTAGATCCTATGCAGACATTGCAAAGGAGATGTTTACCCCTCCCTCATATTCTCCAAATATCCAAAATCAACCTATCTCTTCAACTAATAGGTCCTATCGGAAGACTGTTATCAGTACTCCTCGCCCGAGATCACCTCTTGGGAAGGGGTATGATAAGCAGTCCCATCAGTCGATCATTAGTAATTGTCCCTCTTCTGCTCCTAAAGGTTGTGCTCTCAACCAAAACACTCCTAATCCTCTTAATAGAAATCTTAACTTCTTAGAAATGCTAACAAAAATACTTCTTAGTATTATTTCAACATGTAACGACATCCCCTTACCGTCCAACGTTGCTCAAGACTTATGTCAGTTAGTCTCAATCCTTCACAATGGCCCTAATCAGCTTCCTTCAATGGAACTGCAAGAGCGTCCGTCCTAAAAAACATGAACTCCTCTCACTGATTAACCTCCATAAACCTATCATTATTGCCGTCTCTGAAACATGGTTGATCCCTGGATACCGATTCCGGGTCCCAGGCAGAAGCTTGTTTGAGAAGCCTGTTTAAGAGATGACAAAAATGATGGTTATGCAGGGAGTGCCATTTTTATACGGCACTCCCTCCCCTTTTCCCAAATTCCCTTATCCCTTCCCAGCCAGCATATTAATTCTGTTGCTGCTGCTGTCCCTTAACATCTCTTTTCTTTCCCTGTACATTCCTCATCCTAATCCAGCTTTAATTCCTGATATTTCTGCCATCATTTCCTGTCTTCCTAGTCCTATCCTTGTAATGGGTGATTTCAACGCCCATCACAACTCCTGGGGTTCACATTTCTGTGACCCATTTGTCTCTTGTTGATGGACATATTTGATGATGCAAACCTCTGCATCCTCAATAATGGCTCACCAACTCGTAGAGTATGCCGAGTGTACTCGTATACCCTAACCAAAACCCAAAATCCGCTGTAGATTTATCCTTATCCTCTCCAGTCCTTGCCTCTCAAATATCCTGGAACATCCTCTCCTCCACTTTTGGTAGTGACCACATTCCTATTCTCCTTTCTTTAAATCACCGATCCATTCCCCATATCAATCCAAATCCCTTATTAAAGTAAAAGCTAAAGAATGTTAACTGGTCTGCATATGCTGAGTCTGTTGATTCCATGATCGACAACCTCTTTGTTTCACAAGACTATGGAGATGTAATTCTTTGCTATGATCTTTTCCTTAATGGCATTTTTTCTGCAGCTGATCTTCATTTTCCCAAAAAACACATCTCAAAAACTCATTTGCTTTCCACCCGTTGGTGGGATGAGGAATGCAAGCGATTATCTGAACAGAGACTAGAGGCTGAAGTATCATACACATTGTGTATGTCTATGGATAAATTTTGTAGGATGGAATATCCCTTATGAGGACAGTTTTCTAAATTCTAGGCCAGCATCTACTTTGGATGAAATGGATGCCCCCTTTTCTTTTTCTGAACTTGATTGTGCTTTAAATGGTTTATCTGACTCTACTCCTGGGGAAGATGGCGTTCCTTACTCTTTTATCTCTAAATTGAACGATAAAGCGAAAAATTGTTTTTTTAAATATAATTAACTCGATTTTTATCAAAGGAATCATCCCGCAATCTTGGAAGTCGCAAATTATTGTCCCTATTCTTAAACCGGGTAAGAACCCTTCAGATTGCAATTCATATAGACCCATAGCTTTATCGTCAATGCTCCCTCTCAATTTAGCTTTCGGAAGGGGTTGAGCACCATTGATAGTCTAAGCATTCTTACAACAGACATTCGAATTGCCTTCGCTAAAGGAGAGTACCTTGTGGGAATCTTTCTTGATATATCTTCTGCATATGATTATGTCCTTCTTCCGTTACTCAGGCAGAAAATGCAACAGCTGAGTATTCCATCAAGGATTGTACATCTCATATGTAATCTTTTAACTTACAGATCAATAACGGTTAGACACCAACATCACTCTCTTCCCCCCAAACTTGTCTGGAAAGGTCTTCCTCAAGGCTCAGTACTCAGTCCTCTGCTTTATAGCATATACACTCATGACCTCGATTTGTCTGTTAAAAATTTTTGCAACATACTCCAGTATGCTGATGACACTGTTTTGTACTTTAGATCTAGCTCCATTGAAAATTTAACGTTCCGATTAAACACTGCTTTGCATTACCTATCCCAATGGCTCTTTGACCATGGCTTATCGCTGTCGACAGCCAAAAGTCAAGCAGTGATATTTACTAAAAAGAGATATATACCTCCCTTCAATTTGTCCTATGAGGGTCAACGCATCAATTTTGTAGAGAAAAAAAAAATCTTGGTATTATTCTCGATCAACGACTGAACGGACTCTCTGACTATTTAGCCAAGAAATGTGAAAAATCTATTAATGCCCTTAGAGCAGTGTCTGGAGTTTGGTGGGGAGCTCACCCTTATACATTGAACTTGATCTATAACGCAATAGTTCGTAGTCATTTCGACTATGGACTGTTCGTTCTAGATCCTTTTAATAAATCTGCTTCAGAAAAATTAAACAAATTTCAATATAAATGTTTGCGCATAATCTTGGGTGCGATGAAATCCACCCCTACTAATGCTCTACAGGTTGAGTGTGTTGACCCTCCTCTACATATAAGGAGGCAATATTTATGTGACCGCTTTGTCATTAAATTGTTACAGCTATCTTCCAATCCTCTTTTGACCAGGTTAAACAAATTATCCCACCTTTGCAACCCGGACAGTCCGAAATCCTCATTCCTATTAAACAGTTTCCTTAAGTATACCAACTTTCCTCATCCTAATGTTGTCTTAAATTTTCGCGATTATTACACATTTAAATAAAACTAATTATAACGGATGAATCGCGTATATTAATTATTTTTAAACATCCCGACGTTTCGAGCACTTTGCAGTGTTCATGGTCACGGGTAGACTAAGATGACATTTGTCTATTTGAAGAACAAAGGAAATATTATTAACAACTACCGCCAACGATTTCTCAATGTTGAGTTGTTACGCGATTCATCCGTTATAATTAGTTTTATTTAAATTTCCTCATCCTCTTAACACGTTTCCTTCTAATCCTCTTTTTTCCACATCCTTCTATTTAATCCTCTTGTAATTACAAACCTCGGTCTTATAAAAGGTTCTTCTGATACTGCTATCCAATTTCAAAGAATCTAATGTTGTCTTAAATTTTCGCGATTATTACACATTTAAATAAAACTAATTATAACGGATGAATCGCGTATATTAATTGTAATCCCGACGTTTCGAGCACTTTGCAGTGTGCTCGAAACGTCGGGATGTTTTAAAAATAATTAATATACGCGATTCATCCGTTATAATTAGTTTTATTCAAAGAATCTTTCATCAAAATTGGCCAAGTCACCTCGCTATATACACTGATGCCTCTAAACTCTCACCAATCGGATGCGTTGGCGCATCGTGTTGGATACCCAAGTATAAAATAGCACTACTTTTTAAATTTCCCCCTGAAACTTCGGTATTTTCCGGTGAGGCTATTGCTTTACTGGAAGCTATTAAGTACGCTCAGTCACATAATATTCAACAGTCAATTATTTTATGTGACTCCTTAAGTTGCCTATTGGCTATTAAGGAAAATCCTTTTCGTAGCAAATTAAGACTTTCCATCGTTTTCAAGATCAGAGAGGCCCTGTTATCCTGTCATCATCAGGGTCTACAAGTTTTGCTCGTCTGGATTCAAAGTCATTCAGGTATTATTGGAAACAAGATGGCTGACGCTTATGCAAAGACTGCTACACAATTTGGTTCATCGGAGCATTTTGTCAATTCTGCTAGAGATTTACTCACTCTTGCGAAAGCTGAAATGGATAAATCCTGGAACTCTTTTTGCATTTCATAAAAATCGGTTAAGGGTAAGTATTATTCGGCGTTACAACCTAAAATTCCTAGGCGTCCATGGTTTTCATTTTACAGGCACGCTGATCGTTGGATCATTTCCACTATCTGTCGTTTACGCCTCGGCCATTCCTGCACACCTGTCCACCTAGCAAAGATAAGAGTTCGTGATCACTCGCTGTGTGAATGTGGCCTAGACGAAGGTTCCGCAACCCATGTCCTGTTCCTTTGTCCTAAACTTATTCATCCCATTTACGACGTTCTCCCTCTTAAAGTCCCTCGCCCTATAAATGTTGAATGTTTGTTGACGTTTGTGTTTAGTCCATTTTGTTCTTTTCTATGTAAATATATTAAATGTAATAAAATTAAGTTGTGAATAGTCCCATTGAGTGTTATATTTTAGTATATTTAGTTTAGAGTACTAACAATTATTTTTATTGTTACATATTATTAACCCTTAATGTTTGTGTTGTTCTAGGTTGAGTTCAAAATTTAATTGAGTTTGTTTCCTCAACTGTTCCGATCAATCTCTTTCGTGTCTTCTCCATCCTACGTGACATTGGCGAAATAATCTGTGCCCTGTCGGCACAACTAAAAGCCATTAAACCAAGAATTGAATTAAATATTGCTATTAAACAAAGAATTTAATTGAATCGCAAGTTTATCCGTAACTACTTTTAATCACTACCGTTTAGATTTATTATGGAATTCTAATGATGAAGTAAGTACCTACATACCTATTTATTTTCTATGTTCGAAATACAATAATCCCAAAAATTTTATTGTATAATTTTTACGCTATAAACGCTGGTCGTTAAATATATGCCTATATATATTAACTGTATTAATAAGTTCTTAACTTAATTAGAAAGCATCCTGAAGTTGCTACTCCTAAAAGTTGTACTACATAATTAACAAACAATGTAATATACAACTACTAGTTTGAGTAATTATTTAAGTCTAATTTGGTTGATTCAGACAAATGTTCAGACATTCAGTAAATAATGTATACAATTTAGTATGTAATACAATTCACATATGTATGTTATTTTTCAGCTTCTTTATAATATGATTAATGTGTTTTTAATACTATTTTATTTATTTTAGTGATACCATTGATGCTCACAGCATACCAGTATGGCAGAAAAACATGTGATAATACAGGAATAGCATCTATATATTCTATAATTTCTACACAAAATGATCCATATTTTAAAGAGGGAGGAAAACATATTTGGGATTTGAATATGAAACATTAAAAAATTATACACATTTTGTTGTTTTATTATTTATTTAATACAGATTTTGTACATATAACTGACATTTAATAATTGATTACACTTAATTTAAATAAATAATTGAAATACAAACATACCTAATTGGTATATATTCATTTAATAAGTTATTTTTATATTAAACTAGCGACCCGCCCCGGCTTCGCACGGTTGCAATACTGATACTAAATATACTACAGAATTTGTTTATTTCCGACATCACATATACATATATAAACATATACATATCAATATTATAGACTAATAAATAATTATAACTAAACTAATAAATAAGCACTAATATAAATCGTCTCTATGCAGATTCAAGATAAAACTTCTTTAGGGAATTTTTAAAAATTAATAGTGTTTTGGATTTTTTTATATTTAATGGTAAATTATTCCACAACTTAATTACCTGAACAGTAAAAGAGTCACTGTAGAATTTTGTTTTATGTACCGATATTTTGAGTGTAAGACTCCGGGAAGATCTCAAAAGAGAAGGATCGCCTAGAAATTCAAACTTCTCCTTTAAATAAGAAGGAGCCCTTAAATTAAATAACCCACAGTACAGAAGAGACAAAATATGCAAGTTCCGGCGAAAACGAATAGGGAGCCACTTGAGCTTCGAACGAAATACAGAAATGTGGTCATATTTGCGAAGGCAGAATATGAACCGGATGGCGAGATTTTGAAGTCGCTCAAGCCTATTGAGTTGGTCCTCGGTCAGATTAGTATAGCTTGCATCGGCATAATCAAGAATAGGTAAAAGGAGAGAATTTGCTAACATAATTTTGGTAGGAATTGGTAGAAGGGATCGAAGCCGTCGTAGCGAGTTCAGCGAAGCGTAGGTTCTTCTGCTCAGTTCTTTCAAGTGATCTGACCAAGATAATGTTTGGTCTAAATACACCCCTAGATTTTTCACAACGGAACAGTAAGGTAAACAGGTACCATTGTACTCAATAGACGGTATATCAGCGTAATTAACCTTAGAGACCATGCCCGGACTACCAATAATGATGACATGTGATTTCCCGGGGCAAGTTATAGCAAGTCCTAGTTTACTCCATTGGTAAATTTTCTGTAAGTCGTAATTCATGCCCTCAATCGCAATGTGAAGATTTTCAAGCGTAGTGTGGCGATAAATTTGAATATCATCTGCATACATATGGTAGGAGGAAGAAATATATTGAGAAATGGAATTAATGAAAATAGCAAAGAGCAAGGGAGATAAGACGCCACCTTGAGGTACCCCTGCCTGGACATTACACCATGAGGAAAACGTCTCATTAAGGCGTATACGTTGTCGACGGCCTTTGAGGTAACTCAGAAACCACTCAATCGCTGATGGAGATATGTTAAAGGAGCTTAGCAAACTCAGTAAAACATCGTGATCAACGCAGTTGAATGCGTTGCTAAAATCTAAAAGTGTTAAAATAGTGAGTTGTTTGTTGTCCATGGCTAACCGAATATCGTCAGTAACTTTAATGAGAGCAGAGACCGTACTATGACCTGCACGGAAGCCGGATTGTAAAGGATTAAGAAGTGAGTGTTGATTAAGGAAGAGGTTTAATTGGTGGAATACTAGCTTTTCAAGGACTTTAGATAGGAATGGTAGGATGGAAATCGGTCGGAGATCGCAATAGTTAGTTGCATTCGACTTCTTCGGGATTGGGATGATAAGAGCATTTTTCCATGTGTCCGGGAATTTATTACAGGTGATGGAGTAATTAAGTATATGGACTAAGATATGGATAATAATATCTAGGATGGGTATGATCATGTTACGGCTTATGCAGTCAGTACCAACGGCATTCGAGGACACAGACAGTATGTTCCTTTTAACATCACATTCAGTGAAAGAGGAGAAGGTAAACGGAGGGCAGTTAGAAGTTGGTAATGATGAAAGAAAATTCAGCGTAGAATCTTTATCAAAATTTGCTGTTGTAGAAGAGGAAGAGAAATGTTTAATCAAGAGTTCAGTATCTATATTTATCGGGGTATTACGAGATTTACTAACTCCCAGTTTTTCAAGAAATTTCCGAGTTTTTGCGGTGTCTCCGTTTTCGACAGATCTGTGAGTATAGCGTCGTTGAGCATCTCTACATAATGTATTACAGTGTTTTCGTGCCATCTTGTATTTATCGCGATTGAGGTCAGAATTATTAATTTTATATTTCAGTTTAGCTCGATTTTTCTTTTCAATGAGCTTCTTTAGATCTTCCGTCAACCACGGTGCAGGGAGATGTTTCATTCTAACAGGTCTTATAGGTGCATGTACATCGTATAACCCTACAAGCAAACTATTGAAGGTATCCACCTTCTTGTCAATAGAATCAGCAGCTATAACCGCAGACCAATCCAATTGACAAGCATCCTCGCGTAGACGATTTACATCCATTCCTCCAAAATTACGCAGCAGAGGCGTTCTTGATTTTGCTTTGGGAAGACATATTTTATAAGAGACAAAAATTAAGTCATGGTAGGAAAATGCATCGGCAGAACACTGACCATGCTTAGAAACTAAATCAGGAGATGAGACCATAATGAGATCAAGGAGCGAGGGGGTACAGCCGGGAGAAAAGTGGGTAGCTGTGAGGGGTAAAACATGTAGATTGCAGGAATCGGTAATTATTAATAGCTTTTTACTATTAGCGTCGCCTTTAAGTAAACATGTATTAAAATCTCCCATTAAAATTGAGTGGCTGTAATTAGGGACAAAATTTTCAAAACTAGGGTAATAATAATAATAATTTTTTTTTTTTGGCGGGTAGGCGTGGAATAACAAAGTCATAAATTTTATTGCTCTTAATTTTATTGATAAATAAAATATAAAATCAGTTTTAAAATCTAAACTCTATATGTATATGTGACCACTCACCAACTGCCAGCTACTGCAATATCAAATAACAACTGTGACTTAACTATATACAACAAAGTAAGCTAAAATATTCACACCTCTTATACCTATCTATAACTATGGAGTCTATCAAGAACACAATAGAAGAACTCACTGCACTATTTAATACAAAAATGGCTGAATTCCAAAAAGAATTAAAAACCTCCATCCCAGCAACGAGCCCCACATCAAATATTAACAGTCAGTTCAATTTATTTCGGTCATTTGTTCTGACAGCCTTAGAAAATTTACAACTACAAGTCGAATTTCTATCAAGGCAATATGACCAATTAGAAATGCATTCTAGAAAGAAAATTATTCTGTTGCATGGAATTGCTGAAGATTCTAAAGAGAATGTCGCTGTGCGTGCCTCAAAAACATTAGCTGAACATCTGAATATTCCAAATATTAGCCCCGACTCCTTTAGACATTGTCATCGTTTAGGGCATATGATTACGAAGAAGCCCCGTCCAGTACTAATAAAGTTTAAAGACCAATCTGTCAAAGATAAGGTCTGGTCCACCAAGTCCAGTTTGAAAGGCTCCGGAATAACCATGTCCGAGTTTCTCACAAAGGGCCGCCACAAAACATTCCTGGCCGCAAGACAAAGGTTCGGGGTTGCAAAGTGTTGGCCCAAAAACGGATTCATTATAGTTTTGTCTCCGGATGGCTCGCGGCATCGTATTACCACCATGGCGGAATTGCAAGCTATTCAGAGTGCTGAGAGCGATTCCTCAGTCCCGCAGATGTCACCTGATGTCGAGGAAGCCCCCAAACCATCCAAAGGCATTAATCCTAGACTTAAGAGGACTGTGAAAAAACAAACGTAATGCTTTGAGCATTGATAGTCCGCCTCAGTATGTATTCGCGTCTTTGTTTACATTAACTGATTCATATAACTTTTCAAACATTGACTTAGTTTATCTTTACCCACTTTTAACTAACAATAACAAATATAACTTCTAGTGCAAAAATACGTAATATATTAATTGACATTTGACTGCTAACAGATTACATATAAGTTTTTGTTAGGCTGCGTTCGGAAATTATTAATCTAAGTGAGGTAAAGATTTCATTCAAACCCTTTTGTAACTTTGCTATGCAGGCATTTATGTTGATAATTTTTTTCTTAATTTAAATTTTTACTAGAAATTATTTTAATTTTCTTTATTTGTTGATATGTTCTTTTTTTTCTCTGTGTTTTTGATTACTTGTATTTTGTTATAGTGTATTTTTTTTTTTCTGTTGTTTAAGTTGTAACTATAACTTTGCTATGTCATAGTTCATTCATTTTTCTCTTGTTATTTCATGTAGCTGGTGGGTTAGAAGATTGTCGGTGATTGCACTTTAATATTATTAGTTTATTTTATTTTTTATAAGTTATATATATATATATATATATATATATACATATATATATATATATATATATATATATATATATATATATATATACATATATATATTAATATAAGATATATATAAATATATATATATATATCTTATATTAATTTATTATTATTATATTTTATATATAATTGTAGTCCATATATACTCGTTATGTCGTCTGATAGTAACTATTTTTTGTCTTTGTCGTCGTCCGACGATTCATCGAGTGATGATAGTTACCACAGTACATCTCCTCCTCCACTTAATGTCGCCATAGATTCTTATTTCTCAGATTGCTTGAAAAATTTTAATATCATTCATATTAATGCTCAAAGTATACCGGCTCATTATCCTGATATGCTTGCGTCATTTGATTCCCATAATATTCACGCCATACTTATATCTGAAACATGGCTACAGCCATGTCTACCGTCTACGTCTTACGCGTTACCAGGCTTTAGACTTATTCGCAACGACCGCATTGGTAAGCGAGGGGGTGGGGTGGCGATCTATTTAAGATCCCACATCTCGTTCACCATACTTAGTTTGTCAACTCCATCTGCTCAATTCGATGCGGCCGAACATCTTTTTATTGAAGTCTCACTTTCCAACTGCACTAAAATCCTTCTTGGCGTGTATTATAACCCTAATTCTCAGAATAATTACTATTCTTTTTTTGAATCCCTTTTAGGTAATTTAACACCTAGTTACAGCCATTCCATTATAATGGGTGATTTTAATACGTGCTTACTTAAAGGCGACACCAATAGTAAGAAATTAGTGGATATAACAGAATCCCATAATATAAAAATTTTACCCCTATCGGCTACCCATTATTTCCCCGGCTGTTCTCCATCGCTTCTTGACCTTATCATGGTCTCTTCCTTAGACTCTGTTGCTAAATTTGGCCAATGTTCCGCCGATGCTTTTTCCTATCATGACATGATTTATCTCTCATACAAACTCCGTCCTCCTAAATTCAAACCGAGAATACTTCTGCAGCGTAGTTTTGGTGGAATGGATCAAAGCCGTCTTTGTGATGATGCTGCTCAGTTAGATTGGTCTGCGGTCTACACTGCTGAGACAATTGACCAAAAACTTAATGTGTTTAACTCGTTAATTACGCAGTTGTATGACAAACATGCACCTATAAAACCAATTAAAAAAAAACATCTTCCAGCACCTTGGTTGACGGACCAAATAAAATATCTCATAAAACAAAAGAATAAGGCCAAGTACAAATTTAAGTTAAATGACTCCGACTCTAACAGGGAGCAGTATAACAAAGCGCGAAATCGCTGCAATACATCTTGTAGAGATGCACAACGACGCCATATTTATCAATCTGTCGAGAACGGCGACACAGCGAAAACATGGAAATTTCTTGAATCACTCGGAGTTGGTAAATCTTCCCATAATACTCCTGTTAATCTAGATATTGAACTTTTGAGTCAACACTTCTCATTTTCAAACCCACTTAATAGTGGCGATAAAATCAACACATTAAATATTATTTCTACTTACCCAACTCCTACTTTTCCTCCGTTTAGCTTCACGTCTTTTACCGAATGTGATGTTAAAAGGAACATTATGTCTATATCCTCGAATGCTGTTGGTACAGACTGTATCAGCCGTAATATGATCATTCCCATCCTCGATATTGTGATTCCCATTTTGACCCATATTCTAAATTTTTCCCTTACCTGCAGCAAGTTTCCTGATACATGGAAGGATGCGCAAATTATCCCCATCCCTAAAAAAGGTAATCCCTTAACAGCTTCTGATTTCCGTCCCATTTCAATTCTTCCTTTCCTATCCAAGGTCCTTGAAAAGCTCGTCTCACACCAACTAAATAGTTTCCTTAATGAGCATTCCCTTCTCAATCCTCTCCAATCAGGTTTCCGAGCAGGTCATAGTACGGCTACAGCTTTAGTTAAAGTCACAGACGACATTCGATTGGCCATGGATTCCAAACAACTCACAATCTTAGTGCTTCTTGATTTTAGTAACGCATTTAATTGCGTTGACCATGACATCTTGTTGAGTATGTTATGTTCTTTTAACATATCTCCATCCGTAAAAGACTGGCTTCAAAGTTACCTCAGTGGTCGAAGACAGCGACTTCGTGTGGACGAATCATACTCGTCATGGCGCGAAGTCCGCGCTGGGGTACCTCAAGGTGGCGTGTTGTCTCCCTTACTTTTCTCAATCTTCATTAATTCAATTACTCATGTCATCTCTTCTCTCTACCATATGTATGCAGATGATATTCAAATTTACCGACACTCAACCCTTGATAGATTAACTGATGCTGTCGCTGCCATTAACAATGATTTGTTGGCTATCCATAAATGGAGTCAACGATATGGGCTCAACATCAATCCCGCAAAGTCACAGGTCATTGTTATTGGTAGTCCGGCCATGATGGCAAGGGTTGATTGGGCGGAGATGCCACGTGTTGTGTACAATGGCACTAACTTGTCCTACTGCTCCACTGTTAGAGACCTTGGCATACAGCTTGATAGTACTCTCTCCTGGTCGGAGCATTTAAAGCAGATTGGAAAAAAAACATACGCCTCCTTAAGTTCTTTGCGACGACTTCAAAATGTACTGCCAATTCCTACCAAAACTATGCTTGCAAACTCTCTCCTTCTTTCAATACTCGATTACGCGGACGCAAGCTATCTTAATCTAACCGAGGATCAACTTAATTATCTTGAGCGATTACAAAATCTAGCTATTCGGTTTATTTTCGGCCTCCGAAAGTATGACCACGTTTCAGAGTTTCGTTCAAAGCTCAAGTGGCTTCCTATACGCCGTCGCCGGAACCTGCATACTCTTTCTCTTCTGTACTGTGTGTTATTTAATCCAAATGCTCCTCATTATCTGAAGGAGAAATTTGAATTTTTAGGAGACCAGCCTAGAATTCGACCAACACGTAGGCTCGTACTGAAAATGCCCGCTCATAACAGTAAATTTTACAGCCAGTCGTTCACTGTTCAGGCTGTAACTCTTTGGAACGACTTGCCATTGAGTATTCGACAGTCAAAAACATTACATGCATTCAAAAACGCTGTTAAGAACTACTATCTCTCATCATAGTAACGATGACGACATGATTTTAATACGTCATATATGTATGTATTATGTATATATATGTATTTATTTATATGTATGCTTGTATGTATGTATGTATGTATATATATATGTATGTATGTATGTATGTATGTATGTATGTATGTAGGTATGTAGGTATTTAGTGATATATGTACGTATGCACATTATTGAATATTTATTACTGTTATTTATTTATGTATGTGTTTAGCTTGTATTCATTTTAAGAGTAGCTATAATTGCACCACCTATACTGTCTTCCACAGACAACTTTCTAACCCAAGGTAGTCTGGAAGAAATGGCTAGTAAGCCATAAGGCCGCCTTTGTTTCACCATTAGTTTTTAGTTTGTGTATTCTGTAATCGTTTGTAATTGTAATTGTGGTGTACAAAAAGTGTTAAATAAATAATAAATAAATAAATAATTAATAAGGGTTGTAGAATACACCAAGAAGAATTTTAGAATAAGCAAGACTGACTTCAATAAGCAAATGTTCAACCGCATCGGGTAGAGGAGGTTGAGCAGACGAACTGATTACATTATAAGGAATATATGAGCGTAAGTAGATCGCAACTCCACCACCCCTCCTGCCGACTCGGTCATTTCGAATTAATTGAAAGCCAGGTAATGAATAGGATGTCGAAGGAAGACATGGTTTCAACCACGATTCGGAAATAAGAATAGCATGAATATTACGGCAGTCAAAAGAAGCAAACATATCAGGATAATGAGCCGGAACACTTTGAGCATTGATATGGATAATATTCAAATTTTTCGGACAATCTGAGAAATGTGAACTAAGGGTGACTTTAAGTGAAGGAGGAGATGTACTGTGGAAACTTTCTTCATCGGACATTTCGTCAGACGACGACAGAGACATATAAAAGTCACTTTGTATACTGCTGTGAGACGACATAATAAATATTTAAATATAATCCTACTACTATTATAAAGGCGAAAGTTTGTATGTATGGATGTTTGTTACTCTTTCACGTAAAAACTACTGAATGGATTTGAATGAAACTTTACCACAATATAGCTTATACATCAGAATAACACATAGGCTACAATTTTTGAGTTTTCTAATGTGAGGTCGTAAATAAACACATTTTTTGCGCTTACTTTGCAAACGCTGACTGAATTCTACAAGATAGATCAAAACAATGTACTACAGTATTGTACAACTTAAAAAGGTCTACAAAAAAGTCCGTGATGGTTTATGTTTATCTCTTAGGAATAACCCACAATAACCATTTTTTATCCTTTACTTTGTACGAGATATAATGGCTTATTTACGAAGCGATTTTAAGCGATTACTAGACTAGACGGGACGAACCTGAAGTCCACGCGAACGAAGTCGCGGGCAAAAGCTAGTTACAAATATAAAAGTAAATATAAAAATAAATAAATTAAAAAATAAGATGAAAAAAAAAGAAAAAAATGAATACAAAACAAAAACCTTAATAAAAATAATAACTAAATTAAGTTATCAAAAATAGAAATATCATAGACTACCTACCAGCTGTACTGTACAAAAATTAAACATACGATACACTTTGCATAGACCAGAAAAAAAACAACGATAGCTTAATTAAAGAATAATACAACTAAAATATGTTATCTAATAACATTAACTGTAACAAATTAATACAATAAAACAATATCTATTCAGTTAAAATTTCGGACCCCTTTTTTTTGCTGTAGGCTCTCACTCCACAAAAAAGTAATTCTGAACGCAACTATAATGTCAAACCGTCACTGTCAATAATCAGTATTCTGTCGAAAGCAGTATTACCTTAGAAATGTAAATATAATAAGGTATAAATAAAAAGTAGGTAAAACCATATCAAAAATAATAAAGAAACAAAAGCTAATTACGTAAAAATGAATGGAGAACTAGATAAATTTTTATAAATAAAAAAAAACCGCCTTCAAAAATGAACTAAAAAGAAAAAAATAATCAGTTACATCCATATCCAATTTACGATTTTTTAATCACCTCTCAAAGCCGGTGCCGACATTGCTAATATATATACATAAAACATACATGCAAAAACTAAATCTATTGTATAGATGACACCATTAGACAAACCTTACTATCGATACAAATTAAATGATTTCAATATAGGAATTTATTTACTTTGTTGGCACCGACTTCAAAAGGTGATTAAAAAATCGTAAATTGGATATGGATGTAACTGATTATTTTTTTCTTTTTAGTTCATTTTTGAAGGCGGTTTTTTTTTATTTATAAAAATTTATTTACTGCTTTTCAGTGTTGTTTTGTTATTTATAATTACAATTGGTAGTGTTTGTCATTCACTTTATTATACTCAGTACATTTCGGCTTTCGACTCTAAACATAACTCAACGCCGTTTCAATACGATGTGGACTGCGACTCAAATTAAGCGTTACCTAAATTACAATAGCCTAATGTTAACTGCTCATCGCCAATTAGACAATACCGTTTTTCCCGATGCAATGCCGTTAATCATTGAGGAGTTCTCCTGGTAGTCCACCATCAGCTAGATTTCATCATAGGCATGTTTACTAACATCAATTGCTTGACGACTATCTTAAAGAAATAGAACTAAACCCGTAAAATAGTTACTTACTAATAGGTTCTGATTATCAGTTGTGGGCTTCATCATCAGTTCCACTTCATCAAATGTCACTTTTCGTGAGCATATGACCAAGGCACTTTGAATAAAACCGAAATCACTATAGGTGTGCCCATAAAATTTGAGGAGTTCCCTCGATTTCTCCAGGATCCCATCATCAGATCCTGATCTCCTGACAATGAGACCACCTGTAAAACATGCCCTTTCAAACAAAAAAAGAATTGTCAAAATCGGCCCAGCCATCTTCGAGTAATTCGGTAACATACATAAAAAATAAAAAAAAAGAAAAAAAAAAAGGCCCCGACGAATTGAGAACCTCCTCCTTTTTTTGAAGTCGGTTAATAAAAATGAACAATACCTACACATATATACAATAATTAAAGCGACCTGGCGGAAAATAAAGGAGTCATGCTATTTCTTGACAGTCCTTTTGGTTCTCGTTATGGTGGGTTTCGAAGTTTTAGAGACATCTTTATTCGGAGACAGGACGTAAGCATCGGAAGTGCTGGCATTGGAGCTGGGGACTGCATCTAGATCAGGCGCGCTTGACAAACAGTGTCTTGTTCCATCCGCGCCCAGGACAAAAATGACACCATCACGAGTCCAGCATTTTGCGACTCCGAAGCGTTGGCGAGCTGCTACGAAGATCTTATGTCGTCTTTTCGTTAGGAACTCGGATATAGTTACACCAGTGCCCTTCAAATTAGATTTTGATGTCCACACCTGGTTTCTGAGGGAGAACTCCTTAAACTTAATGAGAATTGCTCGCGACTTGACCTTTTTCGGATTACCCAGCCTATGGCAGAGAGTAAAGTCACTAGATGCAAGTTGTGTAAGAGCGAGGTGTTTATTTAACAATTGAGCAACACAAGCAGCCGAGTCTTCTTTATGTTCCTCCGGGACTCCATGCAGTAGAAGAATCTTTTTCCGGGTGCGCATCTCCAAATCATCTTGCTGCTTAGAGAGGAATTCCACTTGAAGGTGTAGATTTTCTAGAGCAGTGAGCACAAATGTACGAAAGGAGTGGAATTGTGAGTTTATGTTTGAAGTGGGGCTCGCAGCAGGGATACTCTCTTTCAATTCACGCTGGAAGTCATTCATTCTGGCATTAAAAATTTGAGTGAGCTCGTCCAGTGTATGTTTTATTGACTCCATAGTGCCAAAAAAGTGATGATGTTTTTACAGTTCTACACAAATAATAGGTTAAGTAGCTGGTAGGTAAACATAGTTCACAGGTACATTTATATATAAATATACACAAAAATTGTAATTTTTTGAGAATATTAAAATCGGAGCAAAAGTTAACGCATTTACTTATTTCACGCCTGTATACAATATGCAGGAATTCAGCTTCTTAAATTTAAAAAAAATTGAAATTCAAGTATCTACTTATTGTTCTTAAATCTTTACCATGTAGCATCAATTTGTCCGTGTAGTTTGTATGGTATCTGGTTGTAGTAAATTATATCTATTTACTTATAATTTATATATGTATATATCGGCGGCAGCGATGGCTGAGCGGTAGTATGGTCCTTTTCGGTGTTCGTTGGTACGGGGTCCATCACGATGAATTAAAATAACACGTGGTATAGCGATAGAAGTTTTATTACGTTACGGATTTACAATTTGGTTGAGTAGGTAAACCGACAGTTTCGCCTTGGAGGTGTGGGCTGATCAGTTACTCAAACGCAAGTGTCGTTATCCAGTCCCCATACTCTCCAACACGACTCTGTCCACGTGACTTTAACATTCCATGACGTCACCGCGTTTACCCACTACTATAATAATCAAATAAGCTTCTTTTAATCAAAATAATTGGCTTTCCACGACATATATATATTTTCTAGTAAGATATTATTGACTTAGCTGTAGTCTTATATAAATGTATGCAATCCATCTCAAATAGAATGATAATAAATTTATATGTTAATTAGAAGGAACTAATACCCTTAATATAATAATCAGCATTATTATGGTATATGTTCTAGCTTGCTTTCCTATTTTCCCGCCAATATTAATCCCATATCCTTTTTCCGCTGTAATTCCCTCGGCCATCGCAGCATTTAGTACCACCGAGTGACGCGAGCGGCGCTACAGAGACTTCATCGAGCGACGAAGCTAATCCGCCGCCATTACAGCGCGCGCGCGTTAAAAAACTTAATTAAAATTCTTCTAAAACAATACTAAAACCTCAAAATACACAAAAGGCCTAGTGAAAGTGTTACCAGGACATATAAAAGGTGTCATCAGTGCTATAAGCAGAACTTTATAAGAACTTTAAACAAAATCTGTTGTGAAACTAAATTTGCAATTAACCGGCCGAGGTAAGTACCTACAAGCCTACCTCTAATCCTTACATTATACTTACTCCTTGCAACTAGAACAGTTAACAAAATTTAACATAAACGGGTTACGTATATTTCAATTTAAAACAAACAATTAAAAACATTCGAGCGGCTTATGGTTCGAGATTTTCGCCATTCAAGTCCCGCCATTATGGTGGTCTATCGAGCCAAATTTTCCACGAAATTCCTATGTTGTGCTGGGTTCAAATCTTCTGAATAGATACTCCAGATTAGTCCATATATAATTTAAAACAAATTATAAGCACGTAAACTATTTATCAATAAAACAAAATTGCATAATTTCTAAAAACTTTGTTCAGAAATAACTTTTTAATTTAGTCGGGTTATAGCGTCGGCTTACCTACGAATACCTAGGTACTAATTTTTGATATAATATAATAACTTTTAAAACTTATAAAAATGGAACTTGAAATAAAATTAAAACTGCTTATTAATAAAAGAGAATATATTTTACGAGAAATACAAATATTATACGATTTGTCTTGTTTGTGTTACGAACGATAAAAGTAAACTCGGTTCTTTTAAATGTAGATACAAACGAATTAATGATTTACGTCAAGAATTCATAGATTTTACAAATGAAATTAATTCGATAAAACTTATGTTAAATCCTAGTGAAAATATTGATATGCAATCATTAGATTCTTTCGATACAATGTATTATGCGATAATGGAAGTCGCCGAGGCATTATTGCCGTCGTTGTCGGATGAAAGCGCCGCCATGCCACTCGCGGGGGCCGCATCAAATACGACGGATTATAATAATCAAAAACCTATTTCACGAGCTCGTTTACCAAAAATCGAGTTAATCAAATTCGATGGAAATATTGAACAATGGCAAACCTTTTACGATACATTTCTGTCTTTGGTGCATACTAATAATAACATTAGTAATATCGAAAAATTTCATTATTTAATGTCGTGTCTCATGGGTTCCGCTTTATCCATAGCAAAGGGGATACCTATTACCGCAGATAATTATCAAATAGTTTTTGACGCACTTATCGATCGATATCAAAATAAACGAATATTAGCTGTGAATTATTTGGAAAAAATATGTAACTATTCGTCATTAAAAACATGTAATATTAATGATTTACGTAAACTTACAAGTCTATTACAAGAATCTGTTAATGCTCTCAAGTCAATAAAAATCGATAATCTGGGTGAATTTATTTTGTTTTACTTATCGTCTCGTAAATTAGATTCCGATACACGTAAACGTTTCGAGTTACAAAATAATAATCAAATACCTACTTTTAATGACCTTTTAATATATTTACACGGTTATATAAAGGTACTCGAGGCTAGTGAACCCACCGGCTCGTTTTTAAAATATAATATGCAATCTCATTTACGTAAAAATAATAATAATAACAACTATAACAGATCCGTTTCATTTCCCGTACATTGCGAAGAATTTGAAAATACAGGGCCGTACTCCGGACAGTTCTCGAATACAGGGCCGTACTCTGAAAAAGAATTTTTAACGAATAATTATTATAAAAGGGAAAATAATAATTTATGTTCTAATATCGATGTTTATGCTCACGCTACTTCGAATAAATACCTTGAGTGTGCCTGTTGCGGAAATTCTAACCACTCAATTTATAAGTGTCCTGTATTTTATGACAAAACCGTTCAAGATAGGGAAACTGTTGTTAAAACAAAAAAATTATGTGTAAACTGTTTACGATTAAATCATACTGCGGATAAATGTTTTTCAAAGACGTGTTGTACGAAGTGTAACAGCCGTCACCATACGCTTCTTCATAGAGATCGGGATAGTACTGCGGCGTGCCCCGCGGTGTCATCCGTGCCTCCTCAAGGTTCGGCTGATAGCGAATCATTTGTACCGATTAATTCTGTCAACTCTAGTGCCAATTTAGAACATGGTCGTTCGTTTGTGTTATTAGGTACGTGTGTTGTACGGGCGCGAGGCCCTAACGGTGTTTTTAATATTCGTGCACTTATTGATAGTGGTGCGCAGGACAGTTTTGTGACGTCAGAATGTGTACGACTTTTAGGCTTACCGCTACGTCGTTGTAACATAACCGTAGCCGGTCTAGGTCAGAACCCGATACATGAAGTCAAAGGAATGACGTCATTCACTATACAACCCCAAAATTCGGATCAACCTAAATTTAATATACAAGCGATCGTTATGAAGTCAATAACTCATAAAATGCCTTCTGTTCAAATTCCGCAAATAGTAAAAACAAATTATAGACATTTAGTTTTGGCGGATAACAATTTTGATAAATCAGGTGATATTGATCTTTTAATAGGAGCGGAACTTTTCCATAACATTTATGATGGTCAACGACTAGACGTAGGCCCGGGCTTACCGGTAGCGCTGCATAGCGTGTTCGGCTGGGTTATCACGGGAAGGTTTGACCCTGAATATCAAACACCAGCATGTACTACAGCACTGGTAGCATCCACACTTGACTTAGACAATATCGTCAAGCAATTCTGGGAAGTAGAAGAGCCACCGAAGGCGAGAGTTACAAATCCAGAAAATGAAAATTGCGAAAAGTTATATACAGACCTTGTTCGTCGTAACGAAGACGGCAGATATGTAGTACCGATACTACTTAAGGAAGAGCGAGAGGAGTTAGGTGATTCTTTCCACGGATCATTATCCAGGTTATACAATTTGGAAAAACGCTTTCGTCGTCATGCTGAATTAAAAAACGAATATTGCAAATTCATGAAGGAGTATGAAGACCTAAATCACATGGAAGTTGTCAAAATGTCTGACAAAGATTCTAGGTATGTCATTCCACATCACTGCGTACTGCGACCCGACAGTGCAACAACTAAACTAAGAGTAGTGTTTGACGCTAGCGCAAAGACTACTACTGGACACTCTTTGAATGACATCGTATACACGGGCCCCAAACTCTTAAATGACATAGTAGACATAATTACTAAGTTTCGTTTACATCCATTGGTATTTACAGCTGATATTTCAAAAATGTATCGAAATATAGATTTACGACCCGAGGATCGCAAATATTAACATATATTATGGCGAAATTCATCTACCGAAGAAGTCCTGGAATACGAACTTAAAACTGTCACTTATGGCGTTAGCAGTTCTCCTTATTTAGCAATTCGAACGCTACATCAGCTAGCAAAGGATCATGGAGAACAGTGGCCTGAAGCTGCTAGCATACTGCGTGAAGATGTTTTCATGGATGACATCACTGCTGGTGCACCCAACTTAACTTGTGCACTAGATCTGAAAAATCAATTAATAAACTTACTAGATTGCGGTAAATTTGAGTTGAGAAAATGGAGTAGTAACTCACCTGAATTTCTCGCACAACTGCCTACGGAGCATTGTCAAGTCCCAAAATCCTTTTGTGACGATAAAAATCAACAGACTTTAAAAATATTGGGAGTTCAATGGGACCCAATTGAAGATAATTTTACGTACTCTCAATCAGAGCTAAACCCTAAATGCACTAAACGTTCAATTCTATCCAACGTAGCACGAATTTATGACCCTCTAGGCTGGCTTACGCCCATGGTTCTGCAAGCAAAACTTATAATTCAAGACCTGTGGCGGATCCAGTTGAACTGGGATGATCCAATTCCAGAAGATATTGTAGAACAATGGAAAGAATTTGTTGCTGAATTAAGTAATTTAAATAAAATAAAAATTCCACGTTTCATTTTAGCTTCAACTTCAACGGTATGCGATCTTATTGGTTTCTGTGATGGTTCTTCTAAAGCTTATGGATGTTGCGTATACTTAAAGTCTATAAATCAAAATAAAGCATCGATAAATCTAATTATTGCTAAGTCGCGAGTATCGCCGATTAAACCGATTACTATAAACCGCCTTGAACTTCTTGGTGCAGTGCTTCTAGCTCGAGTTTTGAAACATATGAACGATTTACTTCAGTCACATATCAAAATTAGAAACGTAATCGCACTAACGGACAGTAGTACAGTGATATCCTGGATTAATACTGAACCTTACAAACTAAAGACATTTGTATCTCATCGCGTAGTAAAAATTGCTGACACTATAGGAACAAAAAATTGGCACCACGTATCTACGAATGACAATCCTGCGGATCACAGTAGTCGTGGACTTACATGCTCCAAATTAATCTCGTCTCCGTTGTGGTGGGCTGGTCCAGCGTGGCTCGTATTAGAATCGTCTGACTGGCCTATATCAAAATATTCATATACATCATCTGAAAATCTACCGGAGCTAAAAACGTTACCTCATTTAGTACATACTGTTGAATCCAATCACTGTAACGAAAATCCTATAGCAAAAATATTAAAAGATTACTCATCATTATCTAAAGTGCAGCGAATAGTAGCATGGTGTTTAAGATTTATTTCTAAATCAAGAAAACTCAATAAGAATTTTGAAGGTTTAATCACAGAAGAGCTGGAATCCTCTCTATTCGTGCTAGTGAAACATGAACAAACAAATCATTTTGGTGAAGAAATTAAATCAATTAAAGATAACAAATCATATTCACGGTCCATTCAAAAACTAAATCCCTTCATCGATCAGGCAGGGCTCTTGCGAGTGGGGGGGCGTTTGGAAAATTCGCAGCTGCCACTGTCCGCGATTTATCCTTTATTGTTACCTAAAACTTCTCGAGTTTCTGTTCTAATTATAGATTACTACCATCGACTACATCTTCATTGCGGACCACGAACTTTACAATCGATAATTCAGCGAAAGTTCTGGATTTTAGGAATACGAAATCTCATAAGATCGCGCCTCGCAAAATGTGTTACCTGTTGTAGAGTAAAACCTACACCCGTTACCCCTCTTATGGGAAATTTACCAGAACCTAGAGTACAAGGTACACGTTGCTTTCAAAATATTGGTGTAGATTTTGCAGGTCCCTTTGTGATTAAAGAAAGCAAAAGGCGTAATGCTCGCACTTACAAGGTGTATATTTGCGTGATGGTGTGTTTAGCAGTAAAGGCAATACACCTAGAACTGGTAACAAACTTGACAACACAGGCATTCATAGCTGCTTTCGATAGATTTGTATCACGTCGCGGTCTTTGCAAATTGATAATTTCGGATTGCGGTACTAATTTTGTTGGCGCTAAACGTTATTTAACTGAAGTGCAACAGTTTCTCTTAACTAGACAACCTGAACTGAATGTAGAGCTTTCGAAACGAAACATTATTTGGCATCACAACCCACCTACGGGTAGTCATTTTGGAGGGATTTTTGAAAGTGGTGTCAAGTCAATGAAATATCATTTAAAAAGAGTCGTTGGTTTACAAGTGCTAACATTTGAAGAGCTTCTAACTGTCATTAATAAAATTGAAGCCGTGTTAAATTCTAGGCCGTTGTGCGCGTTATCTAGTGACCCTTCTGAAGTGGATGTCTTAACACCGGGACACTTTCTCACTGGAGGGCCGTTGGTTTCATTACCCGAGATGCCGCTTACGGAAGTTTATTTGCCGCCTCGAGAGCGTTGGCAGATGTTACAAAGACTAACTCAATCGTTTTGGAAGGTGTGGCGAAACTCTTATCTACACACCCTGCAGCAAAGATGCAAATGGTTCGAGAGGCAGCCTAATGTTAAAATAGACGATGTAGTTGTAATTGTTGAACAAAACCTACCACCATTAGAATGGCGTTTCGGTCGTGTGACTGCGCTTCATCCTGGCACTGACGGCATAGTGCGAGTAGTTACGTTACGTACAGCAAATGGGTTACTTCGCAGGCCCGTCGTAAAAATTTGTCCTTTACCGGTCAATTCTTAGCTCATCAATATATTAATTACCTATTTCTTTTTTTTTTTTTTTTTCAGTCTTTCTATAATAATTTTAACATGTAAAAACATTATTCTCGCATCAGATTCATTTGAACTCAGCACTACATTTAATTATCTATTTCTTATTCTTTTCATAAAACTTAATGTCATATTTTTGAAATCCCTGGAGTGATTTCAAGTGGGGGGGAATGTTCTAGCTTGCTTTCCTATTTTCCCGCCAATATTAATCCCATATCCTTTTTCCGCTGTAATTCCCTCGGCCATCGCAGCATTTAGTACCACCGAGTGACGCGAGCGGCGCTACAGAGACTTCATCGAGCGACGAAGCTAATCCGCCGCCATTACAGCGCGCGCGCGTTAAAAAACTTAATTAAAATTCTTCTAAAACAATACTAAAACCTCAAAATACACAAAAGGCCTAGTGAAAGTGTTACCAGGACATATAAAAGGTGTCATCAGTGCTATAAGCAGAACTTTATAAGAACTTTAAACAAAATCTGTTGTGAAACTAAATTTGCAATTAACCGGCCGAGGTAAGTACCTACAAGCCTACCTCTAATCCTTACATTATACTTACTCCTTGCAACTAGAACAGTTAACAAAATTTAACATAAACGGGTTACGTATATTTCAATTTAAAACAAACAATTAAAAACATTCGAGCGGCTTATGGTTCGAGATTTTCGCCATTCAAGTCCCGCCAGTATATGTTAAAGAAAAACTGTGTAAAATTGTAAACCTCAGATGAAGGCCTTTACAGCTTAATAAAGGTTTTTGATAATTTTCTATATATTATTAGATCTTAATTGACAATGAATTATTAGTAATTCGTAGCTGCGAGATAAATATGACTTCATTTTCTTAATGATTAAAAGTAAGATCTACTTATGTATGTTTACATTAGGATACATTCTCCGAGTGATAATATCATGCCAAGGTAGTTTTATTTGGTCCGAAGACACATTATTAATAGATCACATAGATTTACAGTTTTCGCTTGAGCCTTCCGCCACCTTTGATCTACTTTTTATTTGACGTATTTAGCCGAGATTAGTTTCATTTTTTAATTTCGAAATCGAGATACAGAATGCCAATTAATGTCAAATAATACAGTTCTCACGGAAATTAGTTCGTATTACTTTCAATCTCACAAAACGGCGCTAGTGTAGATTTAATTCGAGTTTGCTGAATGCCAAATAGAGTTTTCATTAGAAATCCCACATATGGAATCGAAAAATGGGTTTCGAAATCACCCAGCTGCTCACAATTGTATAATGCGTGTTCTTGTTTACACAAAATACAACATTTAGATGATGATGGCAATACGGGCGTAACATGATAATTCTTCTCTCGAACAATTCTTACCTCTTTTGTGGAAGATGACGCAGGCAGGATCAACGTCCGGAACTTTGATTCTTGAAATCTTTTAAAACGTTCCAGGTAGGTAAAATATTTGAAACTTGATTCCTCCCAGGTTCTATGTTTTTCAGTGTCTAACCATTGCACGACTAAATAAATTATCATAGAATCCCACGTATCAATTAATATCTGTAGATTTTGAAGACTATTTAAACAGTCAGCCGTAACATCTAATCAATCCCATCCAGAGCCAATCTTCATACGCACCCGTGAATAGTAAGAATTGTAAGCAACTGAATAGTAGCTAATTTTACTTGAGGTTGTAACGATTTATTCATTTCACTCGAAAAACTAGCTTGCTGTTTTGAGCTTAACATGTCCCGTAGATTACCTTGCATACAAAGATATAAATCTTCAATTATATAAAAATCTTCGTTCACAAAATATGAAATCTCCATTCGTTTATCCTTAGGAGTCCATGTAATCAACTCCTTTTGCATTTCTTTAAACGACTTCCAATATTCCACGATACACTTTATTCTTCCTTCAATATAACCCTTAGTTAGGCGTTGTTACGGACATTTCTTAAGATTATTCTGTGTCTTCCGTAACGAACAAGCATTTTCTTCTAAAATATCAAGTAATTGTTGAGTTGTAACACTCATCTTCAAACTAAAACTTTTATACTTCACCAACAAAGTTTAAAATCGTAATTCATGTATTTTTCTTAATAAAGTTGTTTACTAGTTTAAACATTTCTTTTTTTTATAAGAAATCGCTAAGACAAAGGGTTCCAACGAGATAGTGATTCTTATCTTGATTGTTGCAATCCGGCTAATCGACCATATTGAATCTATTAGAGTTTATTTTCCTGGTTTAGTTTCTCGCCAATGTGTAAACCGTGTGCCTTCTATGAATGTTTATTACAAAGTAAATAAGCAACCTATTACATTTAACTAATATACTTTTCTAAATCCAACACATATATTATTATAAGAATCAGAAGTAGTAATTCATTAAAAAAAAACAATCTACCTTACAAATCACTCCAAATTTATTAATTATTTATTCAAATAGAAAATAACGCAATAATCTTATTTACACTAATAAAATGACAATAAAAACAATGTGATACATTTAATTAGCTCACGTGCCGACAGCGAGACGACAGCCTAACACGAGCGCGAGAATGAAAAAGTGATCCTAGTCATAGAATCGTACGCGTTTTATAGTTTGTCTGTTACAAACTACTGACTGGACTGAACTGGACTGATTATGGTAGGGATGGGACACTCCTTATACGGCCTCTCCTGACTCTGAGTCGTCCTCGACGCAGTGATCTCGGGAGGTTCTGCTGGTACTAGTTTCATTTGTAGCTGATGGTCCTGCTTCATTGTCATCTAGCAGGGGCATGGACAGGGATGCCTGAGGAACGGTTTCATTTGAAATGTCCTCAGCTTCATCTGAAAACAACACTAGTTGAGATATCTAAACAATAAAAAAGTTTTTAATGCATTCATCCTTGCAAATCGTTCTTCCTGTCATCTTTCAATTAATTCACACATCTGTCATAACAACTCTCTCATAAAAAAAAAAAACTAGGCATACATCATTTTAAAGTAACCAGAGACGTCTCTTATGAAAACCAAACCTCGCCTCGGGCTTTCCTTTTTTGGATGGACGCCCCTTTGTAGAAAGGGATGCCTTTGTTGTACCGGGGCGCTCCTGATGCATCACAGCCAGTAGCTGCTGATTGGAGCAGCGCAGCCCCTAGTGGCTGACAGGTTCACTTGACGCAGACCGTATTCATACGTCAAGTGACCAATGAGACCTTATGCACCGACCGTTATCAAACGCATAAAGCCAGCGCTTCACACACGCAGACCGTATTCGTACGTGTGTGGCGCCATCCTACACGCAGACCGTATTCATACGTGTAGGATGCATACCCAACACGCAGACCGTATTCGTACGTGTTAGGCACACTTACGCAGACCGTATTCATACGTGAGTGCTCACTGAGCATGAAGACCGTAATCAAACATGCACAACAAACCATAACAGATACACACATATTGTGGTCATCAAACTGCTTGCAACGCCTGCGGCGACAAACGCCTGACGACCAGTATTAGGTCTCACTACGAAGCCCATCAACATTGGTGACCAACTACAACATGCAAACAGTGTAGGGTTAAACCAAAATAGGCAGAGAACTGACTTTCAAAAAATGCTGCACATGTCTCGGGGCACCATTCGCCCGGCCACGGTACCATGTGTTGAGCGGCTGCCTGCGTGGTTTTCCCATAGCTTCCACTGAGCAGGCGCAGTGAGTAGCGTCCTCCAGGCAGGATCCCTGTAACTTTATATGGACCGCGCATACCGGAATCGAGCTTTCCTGTCGACTGAGAGAATTTGATGACAAAAACACAATCGTCGAGATTAAATTGGCGAGGCGGACGCCGTTGCTGGTTAGCTCGTTCATCCTGACTGATTTGGTTGCTCCTGAGTAACCGACGAGTTCTATCCCGGGTGATCTCACGTAGTGCTTCCCTGTTTGGAGCTGTACCTTCAACAGCGAGATCTCGTACTAGTGCTCTCACTATGGGGGTTGTGGCCTCTGTACCAATAAGAAGATTCAGTGGAGATGTTCGAGTGACTTTGTGCTTAGTTATGTTTAACACCAGCTGTAGCTTCCACACAGTGTCCGACCAAGATGCGTTCTTATATTTGGCTTCTATACGTAGCATGTTCAGCACGGTGCGCATGTACCGTTCTGCTTGGCCGTTGGCTTGGTGCATCTCTGGCGTGATGTAATGCAGATCGCAGCCGAGGTCGTTTATCCACTTTACGAACTCGTGTGACTCAAACATGCGTCCTTTGTCAGTGACCATAAGTTTTGGTACGCCAAACAATGAGACTGCTTGCGTGATGACTCTCTTCAACTCGAGTGCGTCCTGTCTGTATATAGGATACAGCATCGTGTATTTGGTGAAAGAGTCAACTATTAGGAGGATGAATTTATAACCTTCTGACGCAGGTAAAGGGCCTAGAGCATCCACGTGCACCGTGTGAAACGGTGTGTCGGACTTTTCCCAGGAGGTTATGTTCTGCAGCGGAGCACGAGGAACTCTCTTGCTCGAAATACATACGAGGCAATGAGCTACGTACTTGCTGACGAACTGCCTGAGGCCCGGAAACCAGAAATGCTTGAGTATGAGGTCAAGGGTCTTTCCTGCCCCAATGTGCTCTTGCTCGTCGTGGAAGACTCTAAGGAGGCATTCTGCACGGTATAACGATTGGCATCGAGATGACCATCGCGAAGCTTTTGGACAAGGTCTTGTGTTTCACTGTCTGCAGACTGCGCAACCTGTGCCCAGTTTCGAGGTCTACTAATTTGATTTACTCTAACCACCGGATTGTGGCTCAGGTAGTCCGCGTGGGGCATCATGATTCCTTTGCGATATTCGATTGAGAAATCAAAACCTTGAAGGTAGATCCACCAGCGGGCCACTCGAGGCACAAGGTCCTTTTTCTTCGCGGTGGACTTAAGAGCATTACAGTCGGTGACGACAACGAATTTCGACCCGATTAAGTAATGTCGAAAATTTTGTAGTGTTTTTACCACAGAGAGGGTTTCAAGTTCATAGGAGTGGTATTTTGACTCAGCTCCTTGGGTGGATCGACTAAAGTAAGCGACCACGCGCTTTTTGGAGTCGGGATGAACCTGGAGGAGAACGGCTCCATAACCCACGCTGCTAACATCAGTGTGGACTTCTGATGGGAGTTTTGGATCGAATGTGGATAGGACAGGCTCATTAGTCAAATGTCTAATGAGGTCTTGACGAATGGTCTCACACTCTGGTGTCCAATTGAATTTGACATTTTGACGAGTCAAACGAGCGATGGGTGCAGTCTTGGTAGCATAGTCTTTTATATATTTCCGAAAATACCCAGCAAGACCAAGGAATTGGCGTACCTGTCTGATATTTTCAGGTGGTGAGCTATTGACTAAAGCTTCCACCTTGCGAGGGCTCGGTCTGACCTGACCCTGACTCACTACTTTACACAAGTACTCAACTTCACTCACGAGGAACGAGCATATACGGAGATTAATAGAGAACCCTGCGATGGTAAGGGTTTTTAGGACGTTTCGTAGAAGTTCAATCCCTTCATCTACGGTATTACTCAACAGAACGACATCGTCAACGTAAACTAAGTGGTTGCCGTTTTTTATATGTTCGCGCAAGGTATCGTTGATTATACGTTGATACACTATGGGAGAGTTTGCTAGGCCGTAGGGCATTTTGATATATTCAAAATGATCTTCGGGTGTGACGAAAGCTGTGAGGTGGATACACTCCTCCTTGACAGGAATTTGGTGAAACCCCGTGGCCATATCGAGGCTCGAAAACAGCTTAAACCCGCCCAGCCTATCGATGTGGTCGTCGATGAGAGGAAGAGGGTATCGGTCTTTGACTGTGACTCGATTAAGCGCTCTAAAATCGATGCAAAGTCTATCAGACCCGTCTCGTTTTTTCACGAGAATGATGGGACGAGCAAACTCAGAATTAGAACGTCTTATAATGCCCTTATTCAGGAGATCATCGGTAATCTCCCTAACTTTCAGTTTCTCTTGGTAGGAAAGCTTATACGGACGATGAACAATTGGGGTAGATGTCGTGAGCCTAATCTCCATTTCACCTGTTTTCACCGTGGTGGAGGCAGTACCCGATATTAAGAAAGTTGAGTATTCGTTTATAACAGTCATGAGTTTCTCGTGTTCCCCACCTTGTAAAGGTGTATTTACTTTAATTTGACCATCTGGCTGAACGGTATTGACTACATTGGAAGAAGTATGGGTAAGGTACTGCCTATCTTTGGTGCGAATGTATGTAATGCCATCGCGATTTAAAATGTCTGTGCCGATTATAAGAGGTACTGACATCAGTGACGAGGGAACTACTAATAGATCTGCCTCAATAGAAATATCACTAAGCTCTACTGTGAGAGTGACGTAGGAATCGGTTACTACCTCTTTATCACTAAGACCTTTTAACACACAGCGCTTGGGTTTCGGTTGGCAAGTGATGTGTTTAAGAGCGTCTGAGGAAATGAGGGAGACGTCTAAAGCACCACTATCTATTAGTACGTCAACCGGTACTCCACCAACTACCGCGGACGTTATATCGCTGTTTCGAGAAAAATTAGGTCGGTAAGAACAAAGGTTAACATTACGTTGATTTCGTGATTCAGATCGTAACCTTGTGAAACAGACTTCTTCGGTATGACCCGGTTTTTTACAAAACGTACAGGATTTACTAAGACTCGGCTGTGTATCTGAAGCAGGTTCTTAGTCGCCACGTTACGTGTATCAGAGGCTAATTGGGACTTTGACTGCCTGCAGTCTCGACTGACATGTCCACGACGGTTACAAGTGAAACATTTTATATCTGAACGATTCGTCGGTTTTCTTATAATTTGTTTCCTAGAATCGCCAGAGGGTAGCCTATCTTTTTTTGTGTAGGTAGGTTTTGTATAAATTGATAAAAACGAGACAATCGAGTCCGGGGTTAAGCTCGCGTTGGCAGCGGCTGCGCGTACCTGAGGATTGTTTATGCCACGGATAACAATGAGCGTTCTCAGGTCATCACTGAGACCCTGTACTATTTTTAACCGTAACAAAGTACGACGTGCATATTCGGCATATGTCGCGAATTTATCAGAAGTCATGTTCATTGCCTCAAATAGGATATTAGCGTAATCTAATTGACGTGGGCAAAGTGGTTTGTATTCCTTTTTAAAATTAGACATGTCCTATTATTCGATACCCACTCACTAAGCCAGACCTTCGCGTCGGCCTTTAAACAAGAAGCTACGCGAGACAGACACTCATGATCGTTCCAGTTTCGTTCCGTTAGCTTCCCTAGCACGGTCTACCTCCTCACACCAGGTTTCTATATTGTTGACCGATGGGTCAAAATTAGACACATAATAGTGTTGCGATTTCGTGGGTTGTATTGTTTTAATAGCCTGCATCAAAGCCTGCGCTAAGGTAGATGCCTCAGAATAAGTAGGACCCGATTCTATAGAAGGTTGGGGATTTATGCTACCACCGGTCGGTAACGAGCTCGTTGCAGGAATTACTACGTCATGACTCGGTGAATTTCGACGCAAACGCGATCGCGATCTATTAGAATCGTCTCGCGAATAATTTCGACGACGCCGTGATTTTTGATTCGAGCGAAGTCTGTCCCTATTACGCGAGCGGCGCTCTTCGGAATTGCGAGAATCCCTACGGTCTCGAGCACGTGAGCTAGTACTTGATTCGCGACTTTGAATATTTGAATTACGAGAGTCACTACTTTGCAATCTACCTTGGAGTTATTTATTGCCCACCAACCTGTGATTATTTTAATTCACTAGAACCCATACTTGAATCGCTATCTTCGGATTATACACATATTATTGTCATGGGAAATCTGAACTCTGACCTTTTAAAATCTAATACTCGCTTTCTTCGTCTCTCTAACTTTTTAAAATCAATCGCTCTTTATATTCTTCCTTCTGGTCCCACTTATCATAATTCAGATGCTCCTGATACTTGGTTAGACGTAACTTTGATTATCTCTATTGATTATGTTTGACAATTGGACAATTTGGACAATTGTTGGCTCCCAGATTTGAGTCGAGAAATTTGGCATATAAGCTAAGACCCCCTAAAATAAAACCTCTAACTGTGTGGATGCGTTATTTTTCTAAAATGGACCATGAGGCTTTAATGAGGGACGCGAACTTACTTGACCTATCACTAGTATACAGTTCTTCGTCACCCGACGGTAACATCTCCCATTTTAACTCGGCCATTTTATCGTTTTTCGATAAACGTTCTCCACTGAGACCAATTAAGATGAGATGACCACCTGCACCCTGGATAAGGCAAGAAGTGCGTATGGCCATGACACGACGTAATGGCGCCTTCAGGAGATACAAAAATGATAGAAGTCCTGAAAATTGGTACATTTATAAAGTTGCTCGTAACAGGTGTAATATGATGACAAGAACAGCAAAGAGCCACTACTGTCACAGTAATATTTCAAATGCTTCTACGGCCACTGTATAGAAGTTCCTTCAAACCATGGGTTTAAAAAAGCGTGAAGTGAAAGCAAATGTCTCAACACTTTTTCCCAATGTTTTAAATCAACACTTCTCCTCAATTACACCTTTATGCTCAGACTTAATTATTAAATTAATTATAAAATTAAATCAACGACTATCTCTGAAATCAAGTGATAACTTTGCCTTTTCTCCGATAACTGATGATGAAATTCAAAACATTATATTTTCAATTACGTCAAATGCTGCTGGTTTCGATGGTATCAATCGTTTGATGATGATTACATCTATAGCAAATAAAGTACTGCCCGCTATCACTCACATTATTAACTTTTCTTTGTCATCCGGGATGTTTCCTATAATTTGGCGCAAGATTTTGTCATTCCTATCCCGAAAGTCTCTAACCTTAGCCAGTTAACTGATTTTAGACCTATCATCGTATATCGACTGTCGCGGGGACAAAAAAAAACTTTGTTTGTTTAAACATTTTAAATAAAAAAAATATATTTTATAAAATAATCGGACAAACAAAATTATTTTAATTTACAAAAACAAATCATCAGGGGGTGGGCCGTTGACGGTATCTGGTCATGAACGCAATGGTTAAGCATCAATACACAATGTATGTATATCAACCGTTTAAAACTAATAATGTTAATGAGTTGGCATCATAAATGAATAAAAAAAAGCAGGATAGCTCAAACCCAGAAATGAAACGCATGAACAATAGCAGTGCAATCAAAAACAGCGGCAGCAGCAGAAGCAGCGGTAGCAGCACTGGACATGCAGCAATTCCTCGGAATAAACTGCAGCTCGAGCTCAGCAATAATCCTCAGCTGAGTCCACCAGGCAACATTGTAGTGCTTCAGAATATACTTTTTATTTTAAAGTATATATGTATATAAATACATTAAAAAAACACTCTGTGAACAAAACAACTTATTACCTATCCTGCATAATATGCACTAAGAAGGTCCTAAGAATGCCCTGGTTACAAGGTACAAGCCAGAATAAGTTATTAAAATTTAAGTTAATAATAACTCATAAGATTAGTCAGTTATTCAATGGGGCATTTAAAGTGTCAAAATTGAGGTATTTATTGCTTAATTCGCAATAATACAATATGGAAAAGCAAGAACTATATTTATATTAACGAAATAGTGCCTCTAAATGATTTAAATCACTATAGGATTCGACTTAGGTCACCCAATATATGGACAAGGTCTATGTTTAGTTTTTGAGTAAATTATGAGAAAATTTATGGAAATTATTACTGAGCCATGTAGGATATTGATTAACAAAGGTAATTAGCACAGGAACTCATCTCAGAAGTGTTTAAATAAATGAATATTCGGCAACACCTGTCAAATAATGCACGTAGCCGGTACTTTATGACTACTGGAATTGAACGAAAAATATGATTAAATATAATTCTAAAAACCACTAATGTGCTACGATTAAGCAAATATAAATTGTTTTACTTACAGCTTAGTAGCCTAAACTTCTCAAAGATATAAAATAATAGGTTAAAGACGTAGGTAACCCTCTGTTTATGTATATAAATAATTGGTGTATAATCTGAAACGAATGCAAAACCAATATACGAAATGTAGAAACAATATATTAAATTCCAATATTCCAGAATATTCGCTGAATATATTTACGAGTAAAAATGATTATATCGTGTTAAAATAACAAGTGTCGGTATGCGACCGGCGCCTGCACAACGATAGAATGACGACGCAGAAAACGCAGTGTTGCCGTACCACGAAATTGACAGATAATAAAGACAACGACGGTTACGGTTCAAAAATCGAAGTTTTGTTTAAATACTGATAAATATTTTACAACAATAAATATTATAATTTTAGTAGAAATAAAATATTGAAATATGAAAACTTTTAGGATTACACGACATATCTCGATCCTTCCTCATATGTCCAAAATTCTTTTACAAACAAGTGTCCTTCATTTATAGTAACAAAATCCTAAGTTCATTTCAGTCGGGTTTTCGGCCGGTCATAGTACTACTACCGCTCTTCTGAAGGTCACGGAGGATATTCGAGATGGTATGGAGAATAGAATGGTTACCATTTTAGTCTTGATCAACTACTCTAACTCTTTTAATATGGTTGATCATGATATTGTCCTTGCTATACTCGAGCATCTGAAGTTTTCGCCGTTGGCTTTGGAGTGGTTCTCATCATATATTCGTGGACGCCAGCAAGCAGTTAGATTGGATCAATCGCTCTCCGATTGGTTTGACCTTCATACTAGCGTACCACAAGGTGGCATAGTGGTCTTCTTCTTCTTCTTTCTTCTTTGTCCAAAACCCTCTTCCCAGTTCAGCTGGGGTCGGGTCTCCTTGTACGTCTGCGCCAGAGAACTCTGTTCTGACTTGTCTGTGTACTCAGATTCTCTTTCTGGGCCTCTTTTTGCATGTTTGACCACCAGGTTGCGGGCGGTCGCCCTCTTCTCCGTGGTCGGTCCGGGATATTTAAGGCTTTCTTGATGGGATGGTCATCGTCACGTCTCAGGATATGGCCGTACCAGCGCAGTCGACATTCCTTCAGTTTTTCGACAATCGGTGTTATCTTGAACGATCCCCTGACATACTCATTCCTTACTTTGTCCAGCCGAGTTATTCCTCCCGCCCATCTAAGCATTTTCATCTCGTTTGTATGCAGTTGTTGTTCGTGTGTCTTTTTGATGGTCCAACACTCTGCCCCATAAGTCATGGATGGGCGTACTACTGTTTTGTACACTTTTCCCTTTACACGAATAGGCATTCTACGGTCACAGAGAACATCCGAAAGCGATTTCCATTTTATCCAGGCGGTTTTGATGCGGTGGTCCACGTCTTTATCGATATTTGCATCAGTAGTAAGCACAGACCCAAGATACTTGAAGTTGTCTACTTTGGGTAGTGCGCGGTTGTCTATGTAAATATTACATCCCGTCTCTTCTGTCCCTCCATAGTCACATTCCAAATATTCGGTCTTACTTCGACTAATGCGTAGCCCATGGTTTTCGATTTGTGTCACCCACCGGTTAAGTGTTTCCTGTAGGCTTTGTGCATTTTTCGCTACTAGGACTATGTCGTCTGCGTAAAGTATACACTCTGGTACTGGCTTTTGGATGTCTCGCGTGATGTAGTCCATGCACAGGTTGAATAACAATGGGCTTAAGGCAGATCCCTGGTGTACTCCTACGTTTACGTGGAAGGGCTCGCCAAGTCCCGCTGGGCTTTTGACGCGCGTCATGGTGTTTGTGTACATATCTTGCGCTAGTGTCACATAGTACTCCGGGATGTTTTGAGCTCTCATAGCCTGCCAAACTAGATTTCTGGGTACCCTATCAAAAGCCTTTTCTAGGTCGATGAACAGGAGATACAGATTTTCTTTGTTTGAACGGTGTTTCTCCATCACAACTCTAATTAACTGAATGGCATCGATGGTAGATTTGCCAGATGTGAAGCCATATTGGTTCTCAGTTATACGAGTACAGTCATTAATGCGTGCAGCGATGATCCTTTCAAACAGTTTTAGTGTGTGTGACGTGAGTTTTATGCCCCTGTAGTTTCCGCAATTCGCAATGTCCCCTTTTTGTTTATATATTGATGATAGAATGCTGTTACGCCAGGATTCAGGGATCTTTAATAATAGCGTTAAAAAGCTTTGTGAGCCAGGGTGTGGCAGATTCCTTCAGCTTCTTCCAGAGATCTGCTGGGATCTGGTCGGGACCAGTGGTCTTATGGTGTTTCATTTTTGATATAGCCTTGCTCACCTCCTCCTCTACTATACATTTTATAGGCCCTTCAACAGGCGGCATATGGGGCATTTTTTTACTCGAAAACTCCTCGTTCATTAGTTGATCGTAGTATTCCTATCATCTTATGTTGATATCCTTGTTCGTTGTTAGTAAAATACCCTGGGCATTTTTGATGAATTTGTTACATTTAATATCGAGTGTAGATCTATGGCGTTGTCGGGCTATTTTGTAGATTGAGTTCTCATCCTCGGCGTTTTCCAATCTGTCATAAAAATCTTCTCTAGATTTTGCCATGGATTGTGCTACTGCAGATTTAGCTATCTTTTTAAGATTCTTATACAGTAGGTGATCTTCTTCCAAACCCGATTTCTGCCATGCTTTAAATGCCTCTCTCTTTGACTTTATTATGTGTTGAGCAGTTTCATTCCACCAGGACGTTTCTTTACCTATGCGCCGTGCTCCACGTGAAATACCCAGGATCTCTTTTGCCCCTTCCAAACATAGTCTTTCGAAATCAGACCACATCTGGTTAGCTGATTTATCGCTCTCAATGTCTTCTTTCATATAGGCGTGGGCCCATTCTAGGAGCGGAGAGCCCTTGATGGAGTGCAGTTCTTTCCACTTAATACTGTCTGCTCTGCTGATGTGTGTTGTTATAGGTTTGGGTAGTTTCATGACTGAGACGAGAAGCCTATGTTGTGAGGAAAGCCCATTGCCGGGAATCACTTTACAGTCTTTATAAAGTTTAAAGATGTTGTTGCTGACGAGAATATAATCTATTTGTGTGTTATATTCTGAGCATTTGTAGGTGTTAAGGTGTTCCGGTTTTTTTTTGGAAATATGTATTAATTATTTTTAGGGAGTGCCTGGATGCAAAATTAAGAATGCTTATTCCTTGTTTATTTCTAGTGCCAAATCCATAGCCTCCATGGGTGTCACTATGGAGGTCATTCTTTTCTCCTACATGTCCATTCAGGTCTCCTCCTATGTGGGCATGTTCTGTTAAAGGAATATTTTGCATAATTTCGTCAAAGTCTTCCCAGAAATCGTGCTTTTCTTGTTCAGAACATCCAGTTTGTGGTGCATACGCTGAGATTAAATTCAAAGGCGGTTGGCCGTCCATTGCTAGTTTTATGCTTATGAGTCTGTCATTCTTCCTAACCACGTCGATTACTCTCGTTTTCAGGTTTTCATCCAATACGATTCCTACTCCGTTTCTTTTGGTATCAACACCATGGTACACGAGCTGGTAGCCATTTCCGATATCCCTGGATTTTGACCCTTTCCATTTAGTTTCTTGGACGCAGCAGGCGTTTATTTGTCTTGTTTTTAAAATTTCGCTTAGTTCTGTGCTGCGTCCCGTCATTGTGCCGAGGTTCCACGATGCGAGTCTGAGTTTGTCAAAGTCTTTTGGATGCGAACGTTGGTTCTTGTCTTTAGCGTCGCTTGTGGGGAACGCCCTAGCATGTATCGCATTCTTCGCATTTACGTCGCTTGAGGGGGACGCCCTAGCATTTAACGTTCTCATCTTTAGCTTTACTGTCATACAAGGAGTTTTTTTTTTATTTAGGCTTAAGTTTTACGGCCGGTTGCCACCTGACGCCAAGGTCGTACTTCTCTTGGAGACATGCGGGCGCCGCCGTTGGCCTTATGCAGGTTCTTCCGCCGCCATCCCTTTTGTGCGTCCCGACCTAGCCGCACAACACTAACTGCAGCCTTTGCTCCAGATATTTTGGATAAGCCTGCAGCAGGGGTTTGGTAACGAAGTGTCCTTCTTCGGCCTGTTGGTCCACGGGAGGTATTTTATTTCCCTCCTACCCGGTATATCTGCCGAGCCCTCCCCTATCCGCCACCTGGGGACGCGTTCTCTAGGGGTGAGGCTCCCCCGAGAACAAGGTGGCATAGTGGTATCTCTTCTTATTTTTATGACGACCTCAGTGGTCGAGTGGTGTGTACACCGGTTTTCATGGGTACGCCACTCTGAGGTCCCGGGTTCGATTCCCGGCCGAGTCGATGTAGAAGGTTTCTATGTCGTCTTGGTTCTGGGTGTTTGTGGTACCTTCGTTACTTCTGATCTTCCATAACACAAGTGCTTCAGCTAATTACATTGGGATCAGAGTAATGTATGTGATGTTGTCCAATATTTATTTATTTATTATTTTCTCCGTGTTTATAAATCTCCTCACAACTTACATAAACTGTTCATATCATTTTTATAACGTCGACTTGCAGCTCTATTGTCAAGCCAAGTTGGATGACATAAATAATGCTATTATAACGATTAATAATAATCAAGCTAGTGTAAATACTTGGTCTCAAAAGTTCGGTATAAAAGTAAATCCATCTAAATGTCAGGCGATCGTTATTGGGAGCTCTCGCCTTATCTCCAACCTTGGCTTAACATCTTTACCACCCGTTTTATTCAATGACATTAATATTCCTTAACGCAATCATGTAAAAGACCTTAGTCTTCATATTGATTCCCCATTCAGTTGGTCTGTGCATATCTCTGACATAAGTCGCTCAGTTACAGCCACGTTAAGGTACCTGAATCGACTGCGAAATTTCCTTCCCATCAAGACTAAGATTTTACTTGTGCACGCTTAGGTCTTTCCCATAATGGATTATGTAAATGTATGTTATTACGATCTCAACGAAAATCAACTGGATAAACTTGATCGTCTCTTAAACAACTCTGCACTTCATTCTTCTGTCTTCGTAAGTTCGACCATAGCTCCTGGTATCGTGATAAACTAAAATGGTTCACAATTCGACAACGTAGAGACTTCCGATTACTTTCACCTCTTTTCTCTTTTCTTTTTGAACCTCTTTCTCTCCCGAGTATTTGAAAGGGAAATTAAATTTTTTTAATGATAATCACAATCGTCAACTACGTTCTAAGGACTCTTAACTTCTTTCTCTCACACTTCTGGTTTCCTCTCTAATTCCTACTCCGTTCAAGCTGCCCGATTATGGAACAAAGTACCTGAAAATATTAGAAGAGCTTCCTCTAAATTTACTTTTAAAACTTGTCTACGTGAGCACATATTGTCAGATAGCCCCTAGCTCTTATTACTTCTGTTATGCACTATTATTATTATGTTATATTATATATTTTTATATGTGTATAATATGTATGTATGAGTTTTTTTTTTAATTCAGATTTATATAAGTATGTTCATATATTGTTTTATATTGTTAATTCTTTTTTAATTACCGCCTTCATGCTTTTCTGATTGACCTGAAGGTTGACTGGCAGAGAATGCCTTCAGGCATTAAGTCCGCCTTTTGTCTCAAAAAGTTTTGAAAAATGAAGTATTTAAATAAATAAATATATATTAAAAAGTATCTGCCTTATCTTTGACAGAAAATTAAAGTTATACCTAAAATAATATTTTGTCAACGAATAAAAATAATCTTAAAAATATTCAAGTTATTTAAACCTGATTAAAATTAAAATTTTACCATATATAATGTATTAATTAAATAAAACTAAGAAAATACCCAAATAATTATTCCGTTAAAGAATAAAGATCTTATAAACTTAAATAACTATGTGAAAGAAATTAAAATATATTAATAAAAATGTTATTAATGATTAAAGATTAAAATATCTATAAAAACTTAAAAAACTATATTATTTATTTATTTTCGGGAAACAAACAGTACAATAGAACAGTAATATAAAAAAAATAATAATACATAAACCAATTAGAATAGTTATTTGAAGAATTAAAAAAAAAAAAATTACAAAATCAAAAATTAATTAATATCAGTGATTAAAATTTTAAAACATTAAAAATTAATAACATGACACAAAATTAACTTTTATTGATTTAGCAATTCATTGATGTTCTTTTTAAAACTAATGGTTGGATGGTTTTGCAAAAACCATTACTTTTAACTTAAACTATCGATAGTATCGATAGCCAATAATTTCCGATATTATTACTTTCTCAAGATAAATTGTTTAGTAGGTCAATCATAGTGTTTATTTCAATAAAGAAAATTACTAAAGTCAATATTTTTTGTTTTTCTATTTATGACTAAACATTATAAATACTCATAACATTAAAAAAAACTTTGAAGACGAGGGTGCCACTACAATAAAACTTATTTGCAATGTAATTGTGAGTGTAGCGATTAGAATATTTCAATTGCCAAAAATAGAAGTATTTAAAATGAGAGTGGCAGTGTAGTAAAACTTCTTCTTTATAGCGAGTAGAATTGTGGTAAATTAGATTAATATAAAAAAATAGGAGTATATACAAAAAAATATGAACATATATATAATAATAATACTGGAAAACAATAAGAAATAAAAATACAAAATTAACATCCATTTAAAACATCTACATTCTACACTAAAAGTATTTGTATAGATTAAAAATATTAAGTACTAGCGACCCGCCCCGGCTTCGCACGGGTGCAATACTGATACTAAATATACTACTTTATTAACGGCATCACATTGCAAACTTCTAAAATTATCAGTGTTTCTTTACTATATTGTTCATGTATTATATACTCAACACAAACCTTCTCCTTGAATCACACTATCAATTAAAAAATAACCGCAACAAAAACCTTCAGCCAAGAAAACCCCATAGTATATCTATCAAAAAACAATATGATATACTTTAAGATATATGTTTTTTACAAATTACCTTTTATAGGATAATATACTGGGACTCAATCAAGGGGCTCGTATAGCTTCTTTCTTTTGATTGTTGAGGCGCGTGCCCGTGGCTAACACCGGCTCCAAATATAGCAATAATTATAACTACAGTATATAATCGTAGATCGACTTTTAAGGGGACTACATGAGCTAAATGCAAGTTTTAAAATGCCAAAAAGTATATAATCCAATGCAATAAACCAAATGAAAAAAATATATGCTAATCTTCAGGATACATGTTAGTAATTATTTGTTTTGAAAACATGATGTAATTAATTTGGTACGATAGAAAAAAATCGCAATGTTACCTCTAAAAAAGTATTTTTTTGTTTTTTAACTACACTTATATACCTTCAATAATTTTGGTTTTTTGTCAGATTATTCTACAAACAATATACTAAAAATGTATTATCTTAATTATTTAGTAAAATCAATAGATTTTTTTAAATCAGATTTTCTTATTTTCGACCAAAATGCGTAAGCATGTGTGCGTGAGCGCCTCGTACAGACACTGCCGGCCGAGGCCTGTTGCTATACAGACGTGTCGCTCTTTTCACCGCATCGTTGCGAATAAAATCTCGTAGATTTTATTTTTGCGTAATTTTAATTGTAAATTAATTGTCGAATATTATTCTTTTTTGTTAATAAATATATTAAGTTAAAATAGTCTAGTTGTAGTTAGCCATTTATTTTTTTATTAAGTTATTTTTTATAAAGTTTAATTTTGTAAACATGGGAAATAAAGTACAATCTATGATGAAAACTAAAAAACGTTCATATAAATTAAAAAGCCGAACATATGAACGATATGAAAAGGTAAGAGTATTTTAGTAGTAGTAGTAGTAGTAGTAAACATATATATAATAAATAATGATTATTGGCAACATTTATTAAAAAACAATGCAATCAGTTCGCATAGAATCAGATTTTTCGACATATATCTTACAGTCACCATGGAGTAGTTGGCAAGCAAGCGAATCCAAGAAGAATGTGAGAGTTCGATCCCCTGAACTAAAATTTTATTATTTTTAAAGGACTATGTTTAAAAATATATATGTTTTATAATTATTAAAATTTAATTACTAACAACTATGTATTTATTTTTTCAGAATTAAGAAAATCGAAAAAAAATAACACTGATTCTATTTCTATTACGTAAGAGTTTAATTTTATCAATTTTGTTTATAATAGGAAATATAGTTATGTATGGATTAAATTTAATAATAAAAAAATAAATAAACACAAATTAACACATCACATGAATATTTAGTGGTGCTAGCCTGGGTTTGAACCCGCGATAAGATGCGCGCGTTCTACCCACTTGAAATATGTAATTGTTGTGAACCAAAGAACTAAAATATTTAGAAGTGTCATATACGTAATTCAATATTTTTTATAGATTGGAAATAGTATCAATTGAAAAATTTCAGCTCGTAGCTTCAGTGAAACTGGATGAAATATTGATTGCAAGTATCCAAGAAATTTTAATAACGAACGACGACGACAGAATAATTTAAAAAAAGATTTAAATGAAAAAATTGAAACGAAATGTATTTGTTTTTTTTTTGTTATACCAAAAATAAGTAAAAATATTTGAATTTAATTGAATCAGTTTTATTTCAAATATCAGTCAAAAACAATACAAATAATTCTAATATCCAAACTATTTTTATGAGATTTATGACTAAACCCATTGTGATTGACCGAGTTAGCCAATAATTCTACTAAACCGACTTGACGATATTATTTTTATAGTAACTTTTTGATGCTGATTTATTTAACTTAATTTTTTTTCTTTGTGTACCGATATTAGTAAAACGAACAAACACTACGCTTTTTGTCAGTGTACAAATTACGAACAGTTCCAATTTTATTTAATAAATCGATTAACAAACTTATATAATTTAAAAATAGGTACGATTTAATATTTAGTATAACAACTAATTGAGATACAGTAAAAATAAAGAAAAAATGTTTAAATTAACTATTTTTTGTACACAAAATAATAATAATTTAAGTTTCATTAATTCAGTTTAATTTTATCATAATTTTTAAATAACACAAAGAAATTAAAATAATTCTGTTGTCCTGTCTATTTTTATGAAATCTATGATTGATAGAATTGATAGAATTGACTTCGCTTCGCTTTCGCTCGGTGCGGCGCGCGGCGGTTCGGCGCCATCTATTGGAATATTCAGGCGTAACCTCGCTGCCTTGCTAAGCTTAGTGCGCGGGGGGGCATGCCGTTTTTATCGTTTGTGTAAGTGTGTGCGCGCGATTCTCAAGGGCAATTAGCTCCCCTTAAGTAGTCAAAATTCTTCATTTTATTTTACTTAGGAGGACTCTAAAAATATATGTTGAATACGCAATTATTTTAATTACATTTTAGTGCATATTTTTGTTTGAAGTCTCTTTTTCTTTTTGTTAAAATTTTTATTAATTATTAAGTATTGTTAAGTGCTAATAAAATAAGCCAATATATGTGGTAAAAAATAAATGACAAAAAAATGTTATTGTGGGTTATAACTAACAGATAGACACATACCATCGCGAAGTTTTTTGTAGACATTTCAGAGGTGTACAATTCTGTAGCACATTATTTTGATCTATCTCATAGTATTCATCCAGCGTTTGCAATATATGCGCAAAAATGTGTCTTTTTTACGATATCACATTAGAAACCACTAAAGTTATCAGTGTTTATCTACTGTATTGTTCATGTATATACCTATATACAAAATCATTCTCTTTAAATCACTCACTCACTCATACTATGCAGTGATAACAAATAGGTACAATATACACAGTTTTCACTCCTTAGGAAATACAAACCGCTATGTCCGTGCGTTTTAAAACTGTAATATCTTCGAAACTATTCATTTAAATTACATGCTGTAAAGGGCCGTATTGATCTATATTGAAAGCACAATTTAGATAAGGTACGTAATTGGATAAGGATTAATGCTATATTGCTTAAAATCGCTTCGAAAATAAGCCATTTTTTTCTCGTATAAATAAAAGATAAAAAAATGTTTTTTGTGGGTTATCTTTAAGAGATAGACATATACCATCGCGGACTTTTTTGTAGACATTTATATGGTGTACAAATCTGTAGTACATTATTTTGATCTATCTAGTAGGGTTCAGCCAGCGTTTACAATGTAAACACAAAAAAAAAATATAAATTTACGACATCACATTAGAAACTTTTAAAATTATCAGTGTTACGTAACTATATTGTCCGAATTTTATATGTCCAAAATCATCCTCTTTAAATCACTCTATCTATTAAAAAAAACTCATCAAAATCCGTTGCATAGTTTTAAAGATTTAAGCATAGACAGGAAAAGACAGTCAGAGAGAATCAATTTTGTTTTATACTATGTAGTGATAACAAATAGATAGATAGATAGATAAAAACTTTATTGCACACAAACATTAACAGGAAAAAAAAAACAGTAATAACAGATATAACTAAAAGAAAGTGGTGTACAAGGGTGGTCTTATTGCTATAAGCAATCTCTACCAGACAACCCCTAGTGAAAGAAGCAAAGTCAAAATATATGGGTAGTGCAAATAATAATAAGCGAAGCGAAGGTAATCCAAACAATTATAAAACCTAACTACATACATACATACACACATATATATATATATATATATATATATATGTGTGTGTGTGTAACTAAGGGGGCGATTGAGAAGCTGTGTTACCGTCGAGTCAACTTTCGCAAGGTGCTCGGGGTCACAGGGGGACTGAAGACTAGCCAGTGAACACGGTATTTATACCCTAGCCCCTACTCCCAACAACTCTGTCCATGGCGCGAAACGCTAGCCACGTGTTTACCAAAATGAAAATACAAAGTAATTAAATCTGCTATTTTGACTTTTAGTCATAAAATATTCCAATATGAATTATCGTTAATCAAGAACAGTCAATTTGGAGTTATTTCTATGTGATACAAATTAAATAATCGTTTATAATGTTTCGTAACGCTATTAACAATTACCGAAATCGAAACTAGTCGTCATAAGACAATCGCAGGTAGCTAGTAAATCATACCAGATATAATTAGGAATTGTCGTAAAAGATTTGCATTAAAAATCTAGCTACAACAAATCAATCAAGTCAAGGTGGGTACTTTTATCTTTGCGTTGATGTGACGACTGACTCCGACATATATATATATATATATATTTACATCCCGCTACAAATAGCTTCCTTTTATTTCAAATGATTGTGACGTCCATCACTTCTAGTTGCTTTACGCGAGTTGTTTGAATACTAGTTGATATGCTTTTGGGAATGTTGGGATACAACTTATTTTTTCCAAAATATCATCTATTTTAAAAAAAATGGGTATTACCGGTCACTTAAGTAGAAATAATTACAAATTAGATAATAATGAATATTTCTTTATTAATCTTTTCGATAGTCAAAGCTTTGGTATTCTTCTTACAAAATCACATTGATTGAGATCAATAAGTAAAACAATTTTGGTCTAATCAGTATTTAAGAAAAAAAAACTACTTTGACTGGTATTATACACCACGGGGGGTAATACCAGTTAATGGGTTCATAATGCCGGTCAAAGTTTGTGAAGGCATAAGTCGCAGATATAACCCTCAGGGGAGTCGCAACCAGAACACTCAGCATGTGCCCAGAGACCACACAGCACACATCTATACCATAGCTCGTTGTTTTGCCCGTAATCATCACAAATGATGCATTTATTTTCACAATCCCCATTAGCGTCAGTGTCTTCATCTTCACGCAAATCTGTCATTTCCACTTCCGAGTCCGACGTACTCTCATTATGCCTGTTTTTATTTTGAAGCACTCTCTTGATAGCCTTTTCCGCTTCGATCGATTTTCCTTTTGTTTTAATTGTCTTTTTTTCAGATTTTATTCTAAGAGTCGGTGTTTCTCTTTCTCTTCTCTTTCGTAATTTTTCTTGTTTCTTTTTCGATCAAAACTTGCTTGTGAGGAGTTCCTGTAAGGATTTTTGCGTGTTTTTTGCGAGATAGTTTTTTTCTCTTGTCTTTCGACTGACTTGGCAGTGGCAGAAGATACCTAACACTGTCTTTTCACATCCTGAAGTAGAAGGTGTGGGGTTTATATAGATGTTAGTCGGTTTCTCGAATACGGGAGTTCTTGGTACATTTGTCGAGACTGGTTCAATCACATCAGCAAGTGATGGCGATTTAGATGAATTCGCCTGATAATGAGTTGGTGGGTCATATTTTATTGATTCATCTAATATTGTTTGGGTCTCTGAAGCGAAGTGCAGGCGTAAAATATTTTACCAAGGTACTTAACTTGAGAAGCCATTTCATCTTCTTGCGTCCTTGTGAAGACTGTTTTTCGTCCAAGTTGCAGCTTGTCACGATTTTGGGTTTTAAGTCTTTCTTGAAGCGTTAAAAATGGCACACCACAAGATCTAGCTGCTTTCCTAATAGTTTTTCCTTCCTCCACTAGTCTAAAACCTATGTGTAGCTGATCTTGGCTCCATAACGCCTTTGAAAGTGGTTGGTTTCTTCTTGTAGACATTTTGAAATAATAAAGAAAGATTAAAATGAACATAAAAATAAATAGGTTTATCAATTTTACTTGCGGGTATTACCGGTCAACGTGACCGGCATTTCCCGACTAGGAACATTTTCATAAATTAAATTCTAAGATAGAAACTTGTTGATACACGTTCAAAAACTATTATTACTTTGAATGCTAAGTATTTATGCTACAAAAATCTCAAATAACATTAAAAGACATGTGAAATAATAAACACTCACCTCTTATTATATTACTCCAAAAAATTACTTCAGTTAGGCGCGAAAACAATAGACCTGCGTTCATCATAAACGTCGGAGAGGGAATTAAGCAGGGACCTGGGCATTGGCGCGCGGCAACATCACACCACGCTCTGTGTATATGTGTGTTCGCCGAAACGCGGTAAAATAGGAGATTTCGCTATGACCGGTAATACCCACTGACCGGCATTACCCGGTTCTACTCTACTAATTAAATCATATTTACTTTTCGCACTATTCTACTTCCTTTAAAATGCGACGTTGCAAGCTTTACTAAAAATAGGTACCATAAAAGAATACATAGTAGGTCGTCATAATCATTGCCTATGCATCAGCTGAGTTCGCAAAGCTATATAACCAAGCAGTAACCTCTAACTTAACGTATCTATGGGACACAGTTCTCTAAAATAAAAAAAAGAAACAGAGTAACGAGAATCAATATTCATTTATTCAACATAATTATAGCATAATAAGTGACCCAAACCAGGACATTCACTTTCTTTAAAAATCTTATTTATTTTATTTATTTAATACTTTATTGCACACACAATGAAAGGACATACAAATAAAGAGAACAATTACAACAAAGAAAAGAAAATAAGAGCGTGCAAAGGCGGTCTTATTGCTAAAGCAATCTCTAACAGACAACCTTTGGTGAAAGGATTTGCAAAAGCAGAAACAGGATAGTGCAAAAAATGGAAATAAAATAATATTCATGATAAACGAAAATAATGACTTATAATATACATACTAATATAAAATATATATAACATACATACGTTACATATAAATATATGTATATGTATATACTTACATACATAGATACATAAAAATAAATATAAATACACACATATAACATTTTTATATATAATACATATTCAATAAACGTACATACATTACTTATTGTAAGAAAAGATAGTGAGTTTTCACACGACGTTTAAATATATAAATAGAATTAGAGCGACGGATTTCCGGGGGAAACATATTCCATAGCTTCACAGCTTTAACAGTAAAAGATTCACTGTAAAAGCGAGTATGAGCTGTTGGCATCTTTAAGCGATTGTCACTTCGTGACCGCAGATCAAGATGACAATCAGAGTCAGTGCCTAAAAAAGAGAAACGAGTTTTTAAGTAATTAGGAGATAGAGGATTATAAAGGATAGAATAGAGAAGGGAGAGTATATGCAAGTTGCGGCGATGTCTAATTGTAAGAATAGCGGGTAATTTACTATAATTAAGTTTGGAGAGTTGAAAGGTGCTACCAATTATAATGGCTTGGGACTTGGCAGGATTAACATAGAGTCCATACGCCTTGCACCAATTGCAGATGTTAAGCAGGTCCTGATTGAGTCTTGCGATGGCATCATCAATATCGTGTGCTGTACAAGTAACATAGACCTGCAGATCGTCGGCATAGAGATGGAAAGACGATGAAAGGATTTTTGGGATGGTATTAATGAAAATAGAAAACAGGAGAGGGGAAAGGACACTACCTTGCGGTACACCAGCTGTGAGAGGGAGATAGGAAGAAGAGAGGCTGTTAATGTGTACACTTTGCCGACTACCAAACAAGTAACTACGAAGCCAGTCAGTTACGTCCGTAGCAACATTGATGGACTGGAGGACAGCCAACAGGAGCTCGAAATCAACCGCATTGAATGCATTGCTAAAGTCCAGCAATGTAAGGATGCTCAACTGCTTGTTGTCCATATTGGAACGTAAGTCATCACATACTTTTACCAGAGCGGTAACTGTGCTGTGGCCCATACGAAAGCCAGATTGGTATTCGGAGAGGATGTTGTACATTAAAACGTAGTCGTTTAGCTGGCGGTGCACAATACGTTCCAATACTTTCGACAAGAAGGGAAGGATCGATATAGGACGATAATGAGAAAAGGATACTGGATTTTTATTTTTAGGAATAAGAAGGATGTGAGCAATACGCCATGCTCTTGGGAACTGACCGGAAGAGAGGGAGGAGTTAAAGATGTGAGATATGACAGGTAAGATTTGATCAAGAATTAGGAGAAGCATTCTTAATTTATATAGGGAAATATTTAGATCTACACCGGTGGGATTAAGCAACAATGACATTATATAATAAATATGGATAGTTAGAACAAATTATACTTCTACAGTATTATGATAAAAATTATTTGTGTTTTTGATTATTTGGGCCAATAAGTCAATATTAAACATCAACAAAACGACGAATCAATATACGGACGTCTAATATTTTACAATATGAATGATTTATGTTCATCCGACGTCCTTAAATATAGTTTTTTTTAAAAGGCAATCAAATTAATCAGTTTTTACATTAGTGAGATTCATCCCAATTATTGTTACAGCTGTATATAGGGACGTTCAATGAAAAGCAATATGAATGATGTTATGCTCAACTGACTACCGTATGTTATGCATATTTATTATTTTCTAAAACTAAAAAAAAACCCTACTTATACTTGTAAATATTCGTAATTTTTAGCAGAATGTTTCATTCATAATTATGTTGTATTCAGTACTTGAAATATTTATAAAATACGGACGCCTAATTTTGTACCATGTGAATGGTGAATGTCAATTTGACCTCCGAATATGTTAGTTGTTCCAATAATTAGGTATTTTATATTAAAATTACAAATTGTCTACATTTGGATATACTTAAAAGTAGCATTAAATAATATCGCTTACGAGAATATTATCTTTATCAGCTTTAGAATTGTATACGGACGCCTAATTTTATGCAATATAAATCGTCAATGTCAATTGCACGTCTATGCAGCCTTATAAAATAAATAATCATAGTTATTAAAGTAATTCATTTAAAACTCTACTACTGACTAAATGTAAAATATGTACCGGAGATAGCCTAAAATCTTTATAAAAATATATGTAGATTTGGTAGATAATAATGATTATACAAAATTGGGTTTCCGTATACTTATATTTTTTCTAATTCTTTACCCTAGTTCTGATGATTTTTTTTTAATCAAAGCCCTATGCGAGACTTAAACGTAGTACACACATTCGTCCTTAGGATAATGGTCATATAAAGCAAATTCACAGCAAGGACACCAAAGTACTTTCCAACTACGGAAAAAAGTTACTTCTCCGGGAGCATTCATATCAGAAACAATATGACAAATTATTTTATTAAAATCAACACTAATAAATCCACAATTGAAACACTGGGGCCTTAAACAATAGTGAACTTCATCCCAAGGCCACTTAAGATTGTTCTTTAAAATATGATCAAATAATCCTTTACTTAAAAACATGTCATTGTCTGCAAAAATTTCCATTTTTGATCCCTAAAAACAAACATCGAGAATATCCTTTTGTTAACCAGACTCATTAACATTATGTAATATTAATAATTTAATTTTACAAATATTTTTTATTAATAACAACAAGACTAGTTAGTACCTGGAAATTGTTTGACCGTTTGGAACACGTCTTTTTCCGTCCTGTTCTAACACTCAATACACAAAAATATGACAAACGTTATTAAAATACAGTATAATACACAAGACATTTGTTATATATATATATATATATATATATATATATTTATAATACACAAATTTTTTTCGAAATTAAACGTAAAAAAATATTGGAACCTGTTGATTTAATTAAATAATAAAATATTATAATAACACGCTAAATCGAGGTACGTTTAATGTTTATGAATAACACAAAGATAATAGTAACCGCAATAATTGTTACCTAACGATCGTTTCGAATAGCCTAAAATATATGGACGCCAGATTTTATATAAAATGAATTATTTATTTATATTTGACGTCCTTATATAATAAATATTTATTCTAAATGATAACAGCCTCGAAAAAAATAATAAATTATTACATTGCGTCTTACTTTAATATTCGAAAATGTTTAGAGTGTAGCAAAAAATAAATAAATTCAATCAACTGTTACCACTTTTCAAAAATGATTGTTATAATTTGATGTTAAAGTGGTACTAAAGTTAGAGGAACAATGATTTATGTAAACTGTACAAACATTGTAATGATTAATTTGGATAGTAAATAAATAATGTTATTATTATTATTATTAAAATATCTTAAAAATAAGTATGCTATCTATAAACTGACCCCGCAAATATTTTCGACTCTTATAGTAAAACCCTGTAATAAGTTAAAACTAATAATTGTTTAATAATTTCATAATTGTATTATTTTTTTGAATATATATTCTGAATAAAGACTTTTATTTTCAGCCAGTTTTTATTTTTAAAAATCTCAGGATCTTGACTCCGCAGTTCCTCGCATTCATGACGTTTCGGTGGTCGCTTCGATTTTATATGCTTGTTAAAATACTTTGTAACTAGTTTTTTTTGTTGTTTTGTCCAAGGAACCAGAGTACGTTTCTTATTCAAAGTTATATTTGTCGTATTAGAAATATCCTTAAGAGTTACTTCTTGTATATTAGAAACAGTATCGGTGATATTCATTTCAGGAGCTTGCTCAATAGATATTGCATCATCATAATCAAACTCATCACAATCATTGTTTTCAACGGTTTCTTGTAACAAATCTTTATCTAAATCCAACTCAATTTCATCTAAAGCTTTACCTTTATGGATATCAGCGTTACCACCTTCCATTAACAATAGCAGTTTTGATATTTTAGTGGTCTGATAAACGTCATCTGGTAACCTGTAGTTCTGTCTGTGTACCGACTGCGTGTGACCCATAAAATTTGCAAGTTGCTCAATATCCGAATCTTTTAAATTAAGCATTTGTGTAAGTGTGGCTAAATGCTTACGGAGTTTAGTTGCCGTTATGGCTTTAGGGTTCTTGGCCCCAGAAGACTTCGCATACTTTTCCAACACTTTGTATCCGCACAATGAAGTTACACATCCAGGTTTGGCAAATAAGTAGTTGTTTTCACCATTTACATATTTACTTCTAACTTTAATCAACAAATGGATATCAGTCTGCACGTCATCAGTAAACAAAACGGGAACGCCTCGACCTCTTTTTACTCTTATAACAATACGCTTGAAACTTTTCATTAACATTTTTTCAGTGTTAGAGATGGCGCGATCGATTCCTCGTATGCATTATCATCATTCCTACACTCTTGATAAGTACTCAGTAAAAGTCTCTGATGTTCACCTGGTCGTCGTCTATTCAACAAAATTACGCGCCAGTAAATAGTTTCAAGCAAAGTATTATATGCCTCGACATCACTTGTGTCAGAATGAATTAGTTTAGATGCAGCTATTTTAGCTTTTTTGCAAAGGTGTTCTTTGAGTATTTTTAAATCACTAGCTAATGGAACTACAGTCAATTTAGTCCATTTTTTTAAATTTAAATCATTGCACGCCTGACTTGAAACATCATACTTCCAGTTGGCCTCAATTATATGAATCAAAGTCTTAAAATCGGCTTCCATTTGCGAAGTTTGTTCAGAGTGGCCAGATTTTAAGGTTGCCATAATTGCAATGTTGCAACATTGCTTTAGGCTTGTGCTTATATTCATTGCATATGTAGGAGCACCGTAGCGATCCGATTTATTATCGTAACTAGATACTATTTTCGCTGCACTAACAATCAAATCATAATTTTGAGGTTTTAGGCAATCCGTCAAGTTCTTGATCAACAACAACAACAACAGCCTGTAAATTCCCACTTCTGGGCTAAAGGCCTCCTCTCCCTTTGAGGAGAAGGTTTGAAACATATTCCACCACGCTGTTCCAATGCGGGTTGGTGGAATACACATGTGGCTGAATTTCTATGAAATTTGTTACATGCAGGTTTCCTCGCGATGTTTTCCTTCACCGCTGTGCACGAGATGAATTATAAAGACAAATTAAGCACATGAAACAGCGGTGCTTGCCTGGGTTTGAACCCGCAATCATCGGTTAAGATGCACGCGTTCTAACCACTGGGCCATCTCGACTCTTCTTGATCGATGGTTTTAATTTCTTTAATTCTATCAACATCTTTGCGAGCTCTCTCATTTTTCGCGAAGTTATGTTAATAAAATGTTTTTCTCTGTGGATACGTAAATATTGTGCACCATACGCACAAATCAACGTGTCTTTTTTGGCTTCTAAGGATATGCGATCAGGTCTCATTTTTGGAAACACTGTCTGGATAAACATTACTTTTTTTCATCGGTTTAACGCATTTGTGAACGTTAGCTATGTAATTACCCTTTTTACGTAGTGTTGTAAGAAGGCATTTGCGAGTGTAACTCTTTATGGGATAAGATAAAATCTTTTGTACCTCCGGTTCTAAGGTATTACGAATTACATGTCTAGCAAAGTTTAAAACATTTGTTTCACAAAAATAGCAAAAGTCCTTAGTCCTCTTTTTTGGTACTTCTGAGGTTTTAGTTGAATTGATAACATCTTCTTCATCATCATTTCTAGTCAGATGCTGAAATAATAACATTGTTAACTATCGTAAACATGTACCGTATACGTTCATTACACCGAATGAACGGTTTATTTTATAATGTCTTTGTAATTAATAACTATATATCCAAATCATTAGTTGTCTTGTAAGTTTAACTAGGCGGCAGGAATTTGTGGAAACCTGTCTGTATAGTTAAGATCTCATCAGGTATTCGAACGCGAAAAGCAATATTTAGTTTTGTTCTGTTCCGGTTTGTGCGGTAAACGACTATTGGCTCATTATATTGGTACCTAACTACAGGTACAAGGGACCTAGCATCTTAGCTTTTAAGGTTAGTGACGTATTTGAGATGTAAGGAATGGATAATATTTCTTACATCGCTAAAGCCTACGTTGGTTGTGACCACTTACAATCAGGTGGCACATTTAAACCCACATATTTTATGTAAAAAAACTAATGTCTAACCTGCTTAATGCCTTTACGGCGTTGGCGAGTTGGAGGTTCAGGTTCACTGAGGGTAACAACGCGTTCTTCATTATCACTTGACTCACTAGATGATTCATGTGATGCAGGGTGGAATGTGACATCTCTGTCACTGTCGTCGATCTCTGATATAATGCTGTTAGATGAATCAGGACAGTCACTATGAGGTACACAATTTGCTTTTGATGACGTTGCTGTAGGCTCTACTAGAATGGGGGTGCTGGGTTGCGAATTTTCTATAATAGAAGACGCACTGTCATCAGCAACAATATTGGTTGACATCTGAATTGGACTTCGTGAAATCTGTTGACTGATAGCCATGAGGTAGTCCGAATCAATTTCATTGGTAGCGATATTGAAATCTTCCTCAGTTGTTGTGCAATTCATTATATTTTGGTTTGGTATGTAAGGTGATTCTACAGGGCGGTTTTTATCAGCATCAATTCCAAATGAAACATTATTGCATCTATCATAATTTTGTTCGTAAGCTTCATTGTTATAATAATTATCTGTATTCTTAAAGAAAACAGAACTCATTTCAGCTGTATCTGTGGCAACCGTATCATCAAAGTCCTCATCTTCGGTTGGTATATAAGTTTCATCCCTAATTCTATTATTAATAGACTCGTCTAATGAGTCATCTTTACTGGTATTGGTCGGTGCATAAGACGGGTATTTGTATCGAGGTCTCTGTAAAGTGTGATAAACGATTTATAATACTATGCTTAACATTAATAAATAAAAAAATAAGAAACTAATTACTACAAAATAATATTCAATAAGTTTTATACGATACAACGATAAACCTACCAACTCGATGGAACTACACATCTCATTTTTATATGTAGTTTTATAAGGAGACAAAATATCTTCGCCTTGATTGTTATTATCTGCAATGATAAAAAAACAAAAATAAGAAGTTTCTTATTCAAGTTGGCCGCCTAATAAGTCAAGGTTTAAAATTAAATAAAATGTATTACAAACATAGGAGGACTTCGAAATTTTAACTACATTTGCATTATTTCTACGTTACATAGTAACAGGTTATACAAGAGTATTTTTTTTTTCATATTGATTTTCGCGATTATTACACATTGAAATAAAACTACAAGGTCACGGGTAGACAGTCTACCCGTGACCACGAACACTGCAAAATGCGCGAAACGTCGGGATGATAAAAATAATTAATATACGCGATTTCAACCCGTTAAAACTAGATTTATTTAAAAATATTATTTTTTTTAGATTTCTTTTCGATTATATATATTTTCGGCTAGGTTAGAGGCCCACATAGAAAAACAAACGTCACAGTCGATAATTATAAATAAATTAAAAGATAATACGAAATCAATACAAAATAATAGTAGCATAGATGGGACTCGAACGACAGCCGTCCAGTCGGGATAAATTATATTGTCGTATCACCAGAAACGAAAGATCGCAGTTACCTATATGCATATATTCGTAGTACCTACTTAAAATAGTCGTAAAAAAACTAAAACAGTTCGGGCTCTCTACTTATAATATAAGTTAAGATTAAGAATAAGACTTGTATCTCAAATGAGATCAGTTTGTATAAAACGTAATATTCTCTTCTGATATCTTCTTCCCTATCATTATCCTTAGCGCGTTCAAACAAACTATACTTCTTTATAATATAGATTTCATTAACTATTGATCTCGCTATCAAAAGTAAATGGTGGTAGAACTACCACCTACCTATTATTTTAATTATACGAGTACAACTCCCTACTACCTAATATAATACTTAACATATGTTCTATAGTAGTTATAGTTCTATGCCTGGGCTAAATATCATTAAAAAGGAATGTTGGCCCTGCTTATAATTGTATGTATATTTTAGCGTAAGCATATACTTAAACTAAAAGTAACTAATAATAAAAATTGTGCTTACTTACCCATCGCCCCAGATAACATCAATATTTTAGCACTTCGACTGTTTTTATTTGCCATTTTTTAATCTATATACGATTGGACGCCGAAACAAATGTTGAGCGTAGTGACGTGCATATCACTAATACTCAAAAAACGAACTGTTGTTAATTTTAATATAAACGAAAAAGCGGCAACGTCGCATCGCATCGCTGTCTTAAATGGACGCACAATACGGCTAGGTGGCGCCGCTGCGTTTGGTAGTTTTTTGTTGCAGAACTACGGTAATATTTAGTACAGTCAAATTGGAACTTAATTGACTTCCTATTTGTTTTTACAATTCTTACATTTCTGTAACGAGGAGACGAAGGCGGATCCAATAGACTCTGTCTCCCTTTTTGCGTCCGTATACCGGACGTTGTAAGCAGGTGGACGTCAAATTATATCGCAAAAAACCCATGTTGGACGTGGAATAGGTTGCAAAATATATATATATATATACATACATATACGCATAAATACATACAAATATACTAAATACATATAAATATACTTATAATATATACAAAATGAGTTTAAGACATACATATAATGTTACTATAAATTTAAAGTTCATCAACTTTACGTAAATAATAATTGAATAAACGATTTTTAAAGGAGTTTATAGATTCTGACTGGCGAATATCTGAGGGGAGTGAGTTCCAAAGCTTGGCAGATTTAGCTGTGAAGGAATTGCTATAATAATTGAAATGACAAGTCGGTAACTTAAGGCGATTGACATTCCGTGAACGGAGACCAAGGCTATGTGTTTGGTCTGAGCCGAGACAACAGAAAGACTCTTTGAAATAGGAAGGAGAAAGAGGATTGTAAAGGATAGTGTAAAGAAGAAGCAGAATGTGAAAGTTACGACGGAGTCTTATAGGAAGCCACTTAATCGCTCTAGTTTGTCGAGTTGAATTTCGGTTAAATCCAAGTAACATTGATCTGCATAATCTAGTATTGGCAAGAGAAGAGCATTGGCTAAGGATTTCTTAATATTTATGGACAGAAGGTTTTTCCATTTTCGTAACCGCCCTATTGCAGCAAACAATTTACGACTTACCTCTGCAATTTGTGGAGTCCAAGAAAGGGAATTATCTATTAGAATACCTAAGTTTTTAACAGATGGAGTGATGTTTAAAGCAAAGGAGTCAAATAAAATAGGAGGTAAGGCGTTTATATCCACCTTTGCAAGTTGTTTTGGGCTTCCTATGATGGTAACCTGTGATTTAGCCGCATTTATGTGCAGTCCATACGACTTACTCCAAGTACAGATTTTATCCAGATCGCAGTTTATCCTGTGAATAGCGTCCGTAATGTCAAGTGAAGGCGCAGCAATGTACAGTTGCAAGTCGTCCGCATATTTTATTTATTTATTTTATTTTAATGCTTTATTGTACAATACAAAAGTATTAACAAAAGGCGGGCTTAATGCTACAGCATTCTCTACCAGCCAACTTTAGGATGTACAAGAAAGACTGATATAGGTGTACAAAAAACATAAGATAGTCTCTGTACCAAAAGAGTGGCGTCCATATCAATAAAATCAGTTGTCACAACAAACGTGACAGCTGACAAATTAATAACAAATTTCGCATCAAATATCAAAATACTTTTGTTACAAAATTAAAATAAAGGACATTGCGGGTGTATTAAAAATAAAAAGAATTGTGAAATAATAGGTGAACATATACCTTGTTATGTGTACAGACTTAGTAAAATGACAGTGTGTAATACGACGATAGGAATAACTGCAAACATTTATTTACTACAATGAAATGCAATTAAAACAAAAGTCTGTATTACTTCAATTAAGCAAGAATCTACACCATGGGATGAAAGAATCACTATACAGAATTATACATATTACGGTTTTTTCAAGTTCTTGGACTAATTACTTTGGGCTTCTCAACACTGGGTACTTTATCAGCGGGTGATACTGAGGGGGTTGAGCATGGAAACTGTATAATAAGCTCCTCGAGACCATCCGGAGTAATAACTTTTTTGCGGTCACCGTTTGGCAGCTTAATAAGTATGTTGCCATTTTGTGTCCAGGCATTTCTGACACCAAAGTGCTTTCGGGCCTTCACAAATAATGATTGGCGTGTCCTGGTCAAGAATTCACTTAAGACCACCGCTGATGTCTTGAGTTTCTTTTTATTACTCCAGATAAGTTGCTTCATACTCATGTTATTGAAGCGAACCAATATTGGGCGAGGACGGTTGTTAGTATGAACACCAAGTCGCTTGCAGTGCTGAATTGCTGATGCCTGTACATTAGGCAGGCCCATCAAGACATGAATAGTACTGAGCACTGTGGATATTAGATTCCCACCTTGGGCTTCATCTATCCCTCCAAATAAGAGAACATTTTTCCGGGATTGACTGTCAACTTCGTCTATTTGTGCTGCCAGGTTGGTCGTCAGGGACTTCAGAAGGCTCAGAACATTCCAAACAGAAGATTTAAAGTCTTTGAACTCGGTTGCAAGCTTCTCAATACTTGTTTTTGAAGAGTCACTAGTGTTAGATTTTAACTGTTTTTCAAATTCTGTCATACGTTGACTTAGAGACTCACCAATACTTCTGTGCATTTCTAAAATGTCTTCTAACTTAGTCATAGTGTTTTTCTTTTGTGATTCCTTCAAGAAATGCCAAATTCAAAAAATATTATGTGTCAGCTATAAGAAGAGCCAGCAGGTAAGTGCAGGTGTTAGCTCATATATTCACATATGAGCCATAATTCTTATCACAATTGTAGGTAAACACTTGATTTTACTTTAATTAAATACTTTGAACTAGAAAAACTGGTTTTATTCACTTAATAATTAATTATAATATAGGATCACAGTTTGAGAAAGTGTGCACTTTTTGACACCTACCGCCAAAAAAAGATGATAAGAAGAAAGAAGTTTAGGAAGAGAATTAATAAATATAGCAAAGAGAAGTGGTGAAAGGACACTTCCTTGTGGGACTCCACAAGAAAGTGGAACTAGGTAAGAATATTTGTTATTAGCAACTACACATTGCCGGCGATTACCGAGAAAACTGCAGAACCAGGCAAGAGCACTATCAGAGACACCGATTGATCTTAGTATGGCAAGTAGCACATCATGATCAACGGTGTTGAAAGCATTGCTAAAGTCCAATAGTACCAAGACAGTCAGCAACCTATTGTCGATATTGAGACGAATATCGTCACAAACTTTGACAAGCGCTGTAACTGTGCTATGCCCAGATCTGAAGCCAGATTGATACCGACTGAGAGTATGGTTTTTAGAAAGAAAAAGGTTGAGTTGAGAAAAGACTATACGTTCTAATACTTTAGACAGGAAAGGAAGTATACTAATAGGACGGAAATGTAAAAATAACGTAGGGTTATTGGTCTTAGAGAGAGGAATGACATGTGCAGTTTGCCATGCAATAGGGAATTCGTTTGAGGATAAAGAAAAATTAAATATATGATAAATAATAGGCGTAATAAAATCAAGGATTAATAGGATTAGTTTTCGACTGATACCATCACTACCAGTCGCATCCGATTTAATAGTTAAAATATGTTTTTTTACTTCGTCTGGAGAGACAGGCTCGAATTTAAAAGGAAGGATAACGTCAGGAGGCAGGGAATTAATATTATTTAGGGTGATTACTTTGGCATGACTGCCTAATGCTGTAGCAGTGGCAAAATACTGGTTTAATGCATCAATGTCTATGCATAGCGGCAAATTGCTACGTTGTCGGCCGATACCTAGGGAGCCCAAGAATTTCCAAACACGGGCCTGACTTTTATTTTCAATAGAGTCGTGGATAAATTTTCTTTGTGCGTCTCTGCAGGTTTTGCTGCATCGGTTACGTAGCTTCTTATAATGCTCGTAATTAGCATCAGAAGGTGTTAATTTATATTTTGATTTAACCGCATTACGTTTTGACATCAGCCTTTTAATATTCGGGGTTAACCACGGTGCTGGAAGATGTTTGAGTTTAATTGGGCGGAGTGGAGCATGTTTATCATAGAGTTGGGTTAGTAAGGAATTAAAAATGTCAAGTTTATCATTAATAGAAGGAGCATTAAAAACCATATTCCATTCGATGTCATTAAGATCAGACAAAAAGCTTGTGTTGTCGAAATGTTTAAAGTTTCGACGCATGACAATGGTTGGCCTGGCTTTTGGGGGACGAATCCTGTAGGACACGTAAATGAGGTCGTGGTACGAGAATGCTTCGGCAGGGCACTGGCCATGCGTATCCACATGCTCGGCAGATGAGACGATCTTTAAGTCAAGTGTCGAGGGTGTGCAATTGGGAAAAAAGTGTGTTGCATCAGTCGAAAGTAATGTAAAATTGAGGCTGCTTATTAAATTTTTAAGACGCTTGGCACGTGAATCATGTTTAAGGACGCACGTGTTAAAGTCACCCAAGATGATAGTGGTCGACAGTAGGACTATATAGTTCTAGTAGATTTTCCAAATGTTGAAAATAGTCTATAAGTAATGAAGGGCCGTAGAAAACGCCGAGCAGTATCTTTTTGAGCCAAATATTAGTTCCAGAAAAATATGCTCGGAGAAGGTCGAGTATTGTGCTGGTGATTTGTCGATAATCGTAAAAGGAATATTGTTGCGCAGGTAAATTGCAACACCGCCGCCACCTTTTCCCACGCGATCATTTCGGATATGGTGAAAATTAGGTAAAGAATAATAGGATGAAGGTAAATTAGGTTTAAGAAACGTTTCAGACACCAAAATAGCATGTATATTATCGATGTTAAAAGAGGAAACAAAGTCTGCATAGTGTGACGGAATGCTTTGTGCATTAATGTGAACAACATTGAAGTTTCTAGGGTAAGGAGAAAAGGCAGAATCAAGGAGAGAAGAAAGAGGCACAGAAGCACTATGAAAACTATCATCAGATGATGAGGAGAAGGAATGAAAGTTATTAACGCAATCAGAATCAACATTACTTTCGTTTAAACTCATAGAAGTAATAATAATACGTTTATAAAAATAATAATAATAGATAAATAAGCGCTAAATAAAAATAACAATAAACAAATAAACAAGTAAAAAAAAAAAAAAAAATGTATATATATATATATATATACATATATATATATAATTTATTTAATATTATTTATAATGAACGACCGGTCTTCACCCACCAGTTGTACGAGAGAGATTGCTTAAGGTTTAAATTAACCTCAGAAAACTAATAACAAACTTAAAAGTTAAAAATAAAAAATAAAAAAATATATTTTTACAACAAAAACAAGAATTACAATAACAACAATAAAAATATATATAAAGAATTTTACATAAAGTTCGGTTAAAACAAGATATCTAAATCAACCTTCAATCATTTTAGTTGTCTATGATATCTATATCTATGACACTTTAAAATCAAATATTGTAAAAGGACTTGCGTCCAGAGCCATAAAAATCGTCAAATACATTTTATGAAAGGTTAAATGTCAAATAACTTAATGTTGACTCGATGTAAACAACATTGAATTAATACGAGGGTATTAAATTTAAAGCATAATCATCAGCATAATCAATCTTACTGGCAAAGTAAATTAAGACAATATACATAAAATTTTAGTGAATGTAAAAAAGAAAAATAATAATAATAATAAAATTAGTTAATTATACTTTGATAACCCTCTTTGAACGAGTTTGGTTGATAACTTTACCATCTTTCTGGCTGTGACTCGTCGTTGGAAAACTTGCACCTGAGGTACTCGCAGCAGCAACTCCGGATGAAGAGGAAACAGCGTTGAGATCAGCCATTTTGAAGATACGGTGAAGTGCAGTTTTACCGAACCGAATTTTGTTTCTTAATGCTAAATCAGTGAATTTAATCAGAATAGCCCTGGGTTTATCAGCATTAAATTGGCCTAAACGATGGCAACGCTTCACAGTGTCTACACTAATATCAGACAACTTTAGGTGATCATTGAGTGTCTTTATCGCTACCGAACAGACTTTTTCATTTTTAGTCTCTGGAATGCCATGTAACAACAGGATTTTTCTGCGACTTTTCATCTCCATTTCTTCATACTTTCGTGTGAGGAAATCGACCTGCTGTTGAAGACCATAAAGAGCAGTCAAAACAAAACTCCTAAAAGAATTGAATTGTGCAGTAATATTGGATGTCGGGCTGGTAGCCGGGATAGAATTCTGCAGATTACGCTGGAACTCTGCCATCCTAGCGTTAAAGTGTTCACTCAATTCGGCGATGCTGTTTTGTATTGAGTCCATAGTAATAAAATGTGTCAAATGTGATGATGTTGATATTTTAAACCTTGAAATGTGCACAATTTGCTGAGGAATTTTATTCAGGAAAGTATAACTGGCAGGTATAAAACCTTTAAAGCTTGTTCATTAATAATATTACAGTTAATATATTATAATATAATTATAAAAGGGAGGAAAAACAAAAACGATGTGTAACTTATTTCACTCCCACCCACGAAAAAAAGGTACAAATAGGTACAATGTACACAGTTTTCACTCATTAGAAAATACAAACCGCTATGTCCGTGCGTTTTAAAACTGTAATATCTTCGAAAATATTCATTTAAATTACATGCTGTAAAGGGCGATATTTATCAATACTGAATGCACAATTTATTTAAGGTACCTAATTGGATAAGGATTAATGCTATATTACTTAAAATCGCTTCGAAAATAAGCTATTTTTTCTCGTAAAAATAAAAAATAAAAAAATGTTTATTGTGGGTTATCTTTAAGAGATAGACATATACCATCGCGGACTTTTTTGTAGATATTTTTGAGGTGTACAATTGTGTACTACATTATTTTGATCTTTTTAGTAGGGTTCAGCCAGCGTTTACAATGTAAGCGCAAAAAAAATAAAAAAAATGACGACATTACATGAGAAACTTTTAAATTATCAGTGTTACTTAACTATATTGTTTATGTATTATATATAAAAACCTTCCTCTCGAATCACTCTATCTATAAAAAAAAAACCGTATCAAAATCCGTTTGGTTATTTTTTAAGATTAAAGCGTACAAAGGGACATAGGGACAGAAAAAGTGACTTTGTTTTATACAGTCAGCGTCAAATAATTAGAGACACTCAGGGTATTCAAATAATTAGACGCAACCAAAAAGTCAATAATATCGGTACGAACAAAGTTTCCTCATTGTTGTCAACAATATACGCGCTCAAAAAGTCGGGACGTTTAAAATGTCATATAGATCGTCTCAGTCAAACCGCCATAAATATGGTTACAGTCATCTCGCCAATGGTAGCCAAGCATTCTAAGTGTTCAAAAATACGGAACACATTTGAAAAATAAACTAGCATATTACAGAAATAAACGGCTTCCCAAACATGAAAACCTCTTTACACAATCTAGTATTGTTTACATTTCATTCTTTTACCGTCATTGCATGTCAATTATCTATAAGTTATATATATTTTTTTTAATATATGGCTTTTCTTTGTGCCAAGAGAGCACAGATTATTTCGCCAATGTCACGTGCGATGAAGAAGACACGATGGAGATTGAACGGTGCGGTCGATAAGTTATATCAATATTGTTGGAATAAACATCTAAGTCCAATGACATATGCGTTACGTCACATAAAATCTTTAAAAAAAAAAAAGGCGGGAGTATTGTGGCAGATACATTTTTACCGCTATTATCATTTAATACGGTGTAGGGTTATGATTGTTGGTTATTTGTGTTGCAGATTTAATTTTCCTTTTATGATAGATTGTTTTTGTAAATTAAAGTTCATTGTTTTTTAGAGGTTAGACTATTTGTTTTCTTTTTTTTCTTTTTATGATTCCTACTTCTGGTTCTAAAAATATCAATATATAAGCAAGTTAGCAGTATTAATATTTATATTAATAATAATACTATTGATGTTAATAATATGAATAGCATTAATATAATTCATACTTAAATATGTCTACGTATCGCATTAGTGACACCACAAAACACCGAATTATATTTTTAAAGAAGGAAGGTGTCTCCGTAACAGATATTTCAAATGAACTGGGAATATCCGTAAATGTCGTATTATGAGTTACATATCGAATTATTAGCATCTCTTAAGATTCTTCTTCTTTCTTTTATTTAGAGAAACACCGTATACCGTTGGCTACAGAGATGGGAAAGTGATGGTGTATTGCAAAACCATGTTTCATTTGGTCGTCCACGTCAAACAAGTTTTATAAACTCCAGGAGTATGTCTGACGAATTTGGCACGTCACAGAGCACAATAAGACGACGCCTTCGAGAACATGGGTTACGCCATCGTATTCCTGCTAAAAAGCCTATATTAACACCAATAGTCCGGGAGGCAGCGGCTTTTTAAACAAGTCATTTTATGCCGGCTGATGTTAATATAGAAAACAAAATGCATGTGGCTTATGACGAAATCGATCGTCAGCTGGTCCAGTTGCGGTGGATGCAAGATTGGGAAGCTGCGGAATACATTAAAAAATAAAAATCTAAAAAGTATTTTATTCCACATTAAATTTTTTTCACTTGTTATTCACATTGATTACAATTAAAAGAAAATAGTCAGCTGCACAACTGAGCGTGGATTATGCGTCAGCTGAGCGTGCGAACTAGCCAAAAATAAAATAAAATAAAATTATTTTATGCCGATTGAATTTTTTTTACATGATTTTAGACATTTACAGAAACTTGATATTGATAATCAGCTGCATATATAGTGGGGGAAAACACGTCAGCTAGAGCAAGAATGTATGACTGCGCGCATATATCTCTATGACTTTTTCTATAGGAATTATAATTATAAGGAATTATCTCTAGGAATTTTCAATGCTCCGACTGACGCCTTATTCCCCAACGGACAATCAGCTGACGAATATTTTCTTGTATCTATATATTAACACTATTATATTTATACATTCCATGTCTTTTTACAATTTACCCAAGATTCATAGAAGTGAAGCGGTAACAACATTAATATGATTTCTATTCGTTTGTAATATTCGGATTAATTGAAACGTAATTTTATTCGATTATTTTTATTAAAATTAACATAAAAATCTTAATATAAATCAAAGAAATATTTTTTTATGAATCATCTTCCTCTGCATCACTGTCGTCATCACAATTATCGATGCTTATGTCACACACTCCATCGTTCTCGGTTTCGTCGTCCTCTGTAAAAATATCAATCAATTAATTAACAGCCAATTGCCAGAAATCAAGAGAAGATATTTTTTTTCATACCATGTGGGTTCATGTCGAGATTAGTGATGCTAGTGATGGATAGCGGCAATTGATCACCCATAAACCATTTAAAATAATATTTTTCTTCAGATTCTTCCCATCCATACTCAGTTGGCAACAGGTCAGTTGGCATGGCACGGTGAGCATGGCTCCAAAGATGGGCGATATATGCCGTTCGAAGAAAATGTTGTTGCAGTTCAGCTTTACAGGGCGGGAACAACGAACCATCGATTCTTTTTTGCAAATTCAATGGATTGCAGTCATCGTTATTGCCATATGATTTGGTGAACGTCATCACACGAGCAACATTGATATCATTGACTCTCGTAAACGCATATAATCTGCATACATATTCTTCCAGTGTTGCAAACAATTGATCCAGATTACAATTCGGTAAATTGGAAATGTCACACAATGCTTTAATGTAAGTTGGAGATTTTCGAAGAATTTAAAACGGTTTTCTCTTCCCTTTTCTGTAAAAAGCAGAATTGAAATCACAGCCCGTCATGGCATGAAATGCTGTCAATGCTGAACACAAATCTAGACCCAACGTTTGAGACAATTTGGTGACATTTATAAACTTTTGATTGTTTCCGGTCCCAACGTGCATCGAGATTTGCAAATCGGTCTGTATAGAATTCATGTTTGCCAACATAATTATTAAAATGTCTGTATCTGAACAGCGAATAGTAACGTGAGCATCAGAAGTCAAGTGACAAACGTGAAAAACAATTTTTGTGTCAGCTTCTTCGTGACCTGGGCATGCCAACGATAACTCTGGTGTTCTTTGCACTTTGCCTTCACATACTTTATATTGATAGCATTGTAGGTAGTTGACCAATATTGTTTTGCTACCGATGAATGGTGCCATATAATCATTCGCCCAGTCATCAATAATGAAGTCAACGAGTGCTTCTTTGAAGTAGATATTTTTCAATGCGTCCGCGAAATTTGATGGCCGTATTTGATCAGGTCCATTTATATGAAAACGCTGTCCTTTGGTTCTTTATCTTAATGAGTGTTCGTTGTCTTTTATCGATGGAAATATATATCTATCAAAGGCAATTATTACAGTGTCAGCACTATTCGCAGTGAACACTTGCAACAACTTTTTTGATATGTTTTCAAAGGATGATGGTACGTCTCTGATTGAATTCATGATGAAAAATCCGTCATAAACAATTACGTCGCATCGTTCTGGTGGGTTGCTGTCGATCTCTTTTTCAAGCATCTTCAATAGTGCGGATTTGTCTGTTTTGCATATTGTCCCATCTATGTGGCATAAAGCTAAAGGAACTGGTGTTAAAGGGTAGGCTAAAACTTTATCTACATTCAATGTTTGTTCTCAAGGTAGCGAGAATAATTGACCAAATAAGTCACGTTGCATTTGAATTGATAGTAATTTTCCAGCAACAGACATTTTTTGTTTTGGTGCGACAGTCCTAAAATTTAGAATTTTATTTCGTTTGATGACTTTTTCCAATCTTTCATCATCTGCAGAACATTCAGTTATAAATTCTTCTCGTTGTTTATTACCAAGTGTTTCAACATTCAACAAAAAATTTTCTATGTCTATTGTAACCGCTTGCCCTGTTGAGATGTTATATAATAAATCTTTATCTACATCTCTTGAAAAGGGATTCCTGTTTTGCTTAATATGTGTAATACAGTGATCCAGCTGCAACGAATGTCTTTTTATTCTGCTTTGCTCGAGATCAGCTGTAATATCTTGATCAGCTCGCAAGTCAGTTTCTTCCATGATGTGCGCAATAATTTTCGAACGAATGCTATGGCTTTTACACCAGCGCTGACAAGCCTTTATAGAATTAGTTGTATGACTGATTCCAGTTAATTTGTTCGCAGCATCTACATTGATTGTTTGTTCAAGCGTCAGGTCTACGGGTTGTCGAGAGAATGGTTTGTCAGTCCGTTTAACTCCCATTGATCCGCTTTGCAGGTTCAAATATAATCCTGGATGACTTTCTTCTGCTTTCATTAATTTATGATGATATATTACTGTATAATAAAATTATATATAAATATATCAAATCTATCTTATTTTAGTCTGCACTACATTGCCCGCTGATTGACTCTTATCACTCACCTCCATAGGTTGACTGGAAGAGATCTCTTTTAGAGATAAGTCCGCCTTTGCTCATGTTTTTTCTATTTTATTATTTTCTGTAATGTCTTTTTAGTGCAATAAAGAATATATATATATGCTTTATATTACGAATACTTTTTCGCAATATTAACACGGCCCGGTCCAAAATATCATCTTCCTGTAGAACATTATAATCAGCACTCCAGTATAAGGTTTGACAATTTTTTTTTCCGTTCATTATGACCACGTTAATTTTTTTTGGAAAGGCCTTCACTAACCTGCTTTCAAAATTATATGGCCCTACCTGTGTTGATTTAGTGGGGTCGTGTATAGTGACGGACTCAGCAAAGAGCGCTTGTAAAAAATCCAAAAAGTAAGAATTTTTCTTTCTTACAATATTGTCAGAAATGAAACTGCACACATCTTCGAAGGCTAATTTATGAATGTTCCGAGTTTGATGCCATTCGGTCTTTTCCGTGTTTAATTTTTTTTGTTGTTGCAGTTCATTTGTATAATTCAGCTTACAAATTTTATGGTACAGAATCGGCTGATTTCTAGCACTCATCTCTGTAATTCTATTGATGAGCTGCTCGTCACCCATGGCATTGGCAGTCGAAATTAAATTGTTCACCGCGTCCATGGTTATACATGTCTGTAGCGGTTGTTCACGGCCATGGTATTTTTTTCTCATTTTTTGGCAAAAAATACAGGAATAGTCGCTTGGCTTCTCAGCAGAATCTGAATCATGTTGAGTTGGTGCTGGCTCATTCTCAGCAGAATCTAGATCATGTTGAGTTGCTACTGCCTCATTCTCAGCAGAATCTGAATCATGTTGAGTTGCTGCTGCCTCATTCTCTTCAATATCAAGTTCATCGGCTTGGTATTGAGGAACAGTTGCAGCTTCAGCACACTGTCCACTTGGTCCGCTTTGATCCGATTGGCCCGCCTCTTCAGTCACACTAAGAACAATATAATTTTCATTATAATTTAACATAATTAACTATCATTTTTAGAGATTCCCTATTATAGAGTTAGTAATTTATTATCAACTAGCGGCCGCCCGCGGCTTCGCCCGCTTGGTTTTCGCTTTGTCACAGCAAGTGGTAAAGTGAATAATTTTCCCCGTTCCCAGAGAAGCTTTAGTTAGGTTAGGTTGGTTCCTGTGGGAATATCGGAATAAAAAGTAGCCTATGTTACTCCCTATAAAATTACCTACCGACCAGTGAAAGTCCCGTCAAAATCGGTCCAGCCGTTTCGGAGATTAGCCGGAACAAACAGACAGACAGACAGATAGACAGACAGACCGGCAGACAGACAGACAAAAATTGTAAAAAATGTTATTTTGGTGTATGTATCGTGTATATATTCATATGCAAGTAGTAAAAAACTGTAATTTCAACATTACAAACAGACACTCCAATTTTATTTATATGTATAGATGTATAGACTAGCTGACTCGACAGACGTTGTCCTGTCTTACCTACGACAATTTAATTCAAGTTTATATAATTAATAAAAAAAGTGTGTTCATTATTCGAATGCTTTATAATATACCATATTCTTTTTTTCTTTCAAATAAAAAGTTTTGGCTGAAATGACTGTGTAAAGGCGTCCTAGCGCATTGTAGCACTTTTCATATGGCCAGTAATATGTAGGTATTTTTATTTTATTTTTATACTTTCCGAACATTTTTTAATTTTTTTTTCTTTCATAAGAACCTTCTCAACCAAGGGAAATAGGGATTCATTTTATATATACATATATAAATTTATTAAACAACTTATATAAAGTTATTACTTACTTTGCTATTGTAGGAATGGTCGTAGATTGGATACATTTTCTATACCTCGGTGGTAACGCAGTAAACACTCGGTAGCATTGAGAATGATATTGTTGAATATCATTCAACTCGGATGGCACTTGCGCATCACTCATTGCCAAATCATTAGTTTGACGTATTTTTAATATGTTTTTACACTTCTGCATTGTATCAGCATTAAAAATAATCAGTTTTGCAGTTTTTTTTTTTACAAAACACACAAAATGGTTGTATTGACGTCATGTTCTTTTCGAATAACACCACACGTTCACTTAGTAGGAATGTCTTACTTCAACTGTTGGGGATAAATGAACAAAGCCGAAACACAGCTGTCCCTTTTGGGGAAAGGGACGCAGGAACGCAGGTATAAAATATCTCTGTACGGAAGACAATAAGCTGTAAGTTAAATCTTGGGTAAATTGTTAAAAGACGACATGGAATGTATAAATATTATAGTGTTAATATATAGATACAAGAAAATATTCGTCAGCTGATTGTCTGTTGGGGAAAAAGGCGTCAGTCGGAGCATTGAAAATTCCGCGAGTCATAGAGATATATGCGCGCAGTCATACATTCTTGCTCTAGCTGACGTGTTTTCCCCCACTATATATGCAGCTGATTATCAATATCAAGTTTCTGTAAATGTCTAAAATCATGTAAAAAAAATTCAATCGGCATAAAATAATTTTATTTTATTTTATTTTTGGCTAGTTCGCACGCTCAGCTGACGCATAATCCACGCTCAGTTGTGCAGCTGACTATTTTCTTGTAATTGTAATCAATGTGAATAACAAGTGAAAAAAATTTCATGTGGAATAAAATACTTTTTAGATTATTTTTTTTTACGTGTTCTATGGGGTCTCATAGTAAGCGCCCCCGCTGGTGCGTCAGCTGACCTTCACTTTCGTTATTAGAAAGAGCTTCTTCACTAGTATTGTGAAGTAAAGATCGGCATAAAAACACTAACCAAAAAAGCCGCTGCCTCCCGGACTACAAGGCTTAAAGCGCAGCGTTTATAATTTGCACAAAATTATTTAAATTTCAATTTTGATAATGTGATCTTTGTAGATGAAAAAGTTTTTTGTTCGTCTGCCCAAGGACGCTATCTCTATACCGAACGTCGAATACAAGGTACGATGAAAGAAATGTCCTCCCTAATAATCGCAGCGGTCGAATCACTTTAGGATTTTGGGGATGGATGAACCAAAACGGACCAGGAGAGCTAGTAGAGGTGGGAGGAAGAATGAATGGCCCCCGATACAAAGACATTCTCGAAAACGTTTTGCTCCCAACAGCCAAGATTTTTTTTCCTCATGAAAGGATTAAGTTTGTCCAAGATAACAGTTCCGTGTATAACTCCAGATTTGTTCAAAATTTCTTGGAAGGTAATATGGACCTGGAGTTAATTTCGATGCCGCCTCATAGTCCCGACCTAAACCCAATCGAAAATTTGTGGGGCAAAATGGTTCAGGTATGGGATAGTACGCGAGCAAGAACGGCCGCAAATTTAAGGATTCACGTCGAACAAGTTTGGGAGTCCATGAGAGGAGACAATTTTTGTTACAATGCGGTCCAATCAATGCGAAGACGTCTTTCTGACGTAATTCTAGCAGACGGTGGCTATACACGATTTTAGTTAAACAAATAAAAATAATTAGAGCTAAAAATATTTGTTGTTTTTACACCCAACGAAAGTTTTTAGTGTTCTGTGCGTTCGAAAGTTATTTGATCGAAAGTGCTCATTTTGTCGTTAATATGGAATATATTCATTTTCATTAGATACACAAGTAAAATTAAATACTTGTTTTAGTATAAAAAATCATATTTTTTTTTTTGCATGAACATGGTATAGAATAATAGATAAGCTCTCTTGCCCTATGAGATATAAATACTAATTCTCATTAATTAATGGGGTTTACATCTGTTTTCAGTAAACAGTGTGCTTACAATGTAATAATGCTTTAATTCGCAAACGATTCTCGACGATATTCACGAAATAATAATTGCAAAATCATCAAAATTCCGTGCGTAAATAGCATTTCGAATTTAATAAGTATTTTATTATGATGTATTAAGTGCCCCCTGAAAATTTTACTCATATAGATTTGGCTGTTTTGCGAATAAAGTATCGTAAACGACTGTGCACGATTTTTAAAAACAAGACATATCTATGACCTCGTGCTGAAAATGAAAAGGATTGCAGTAGTTTCTATCCTTTTCATTTTATGCATAAATATTTTAATATTAATTGATATCAGAAATTATATTTAAAATATATAGCAGTAAAGTTTATTTTTCTAATGTGTTCCGTATTTTTAAACACTTAGAATGCTTGGATACCATTGGCGAGATGACTGTAACCATATTTATGGCGGTTTGACTGAGACGATCTATATGACATTTTAAGCGTCTCGACTTTTTGAGCGCGTATATTGTTGACAACAATAAGGAAACTTTGTTCGTACCGATATTATTGACTTTTTGGTTGCGTCTAATTATTCGAATACCCTGAGTGTCTCTAATTATTTGACGCTGACTGTACTATGTAAAGATGTTGTTAGCCATCTCGCTCGCACGACTGTCCTTGTCGCTCGGTTGTCTGCGACATTTTTTTATAAATAGTAATTATCGCGCGTCTGCGACGACTTGTTAAATTTTTCATTACGTTCGAGCACCGCATGTATGTTCTAATATTATGGATAAAATTTAATATTTTAGAGTAAGTGCGTGTCTGCATACATGGTTGAAGGTATTTCAATTCTTCATGTTATCGGTGTGAAAAATATTCATTTCTCGGATCATTTTCAAAAGAATTTGTTAATATGATAGCACAGTCTGTGCACGTATTTTCGTTTTTTTCGAACTGTTTCTCTATTTTCTACTTCTTTTTTTTTGCTGTCTTTTACATATTTCACGTTTTATGGTAGCTTGTAGTTGGTTTCCCACTTCTCAGAGCTAAAAACATAGAGTTGCTTCGCCTTGCTAAAAAAAATAACAACATTCAACAACAAATCAGGACCTCGATTCAAAGAATGTATACATTTTGCTTAAAATGACTTCAACCGAAACTGTCAAAACTAATAATTACAAAGTTTAAAATATTATCAAAATCAATCAAAATAACAAAGACAAAGATTTCTAAATCACAAAAAAATATAAAAATAGCGTGGCCTTAAAATTTTACTCAGTTATAATTATTTAAAATATTCAACAAATAAATTTACCCATTTTGAGAAGTATACACCTACTTACTACACGTAACTGCTTGGAAAGTAACCACAAACTTGACAAAAAACAAGCACAACTGGTTATTAAAAATAACCAGTAAACTACTGGTTATTAAAAATGGCTATTAAAAATACTACTATAGATATAGTCCATTTTGTAATAGTAACTAAAAAATTTTGACGTGTTTAGTAAAAAAATAAAAAAAATCTTAAAATCTTGTCTCTCACTACAGACTGTTTTAGTATGTACATTCGGTCACGTGTTTTATCATTTGAACGACGCATATACGCGGCTCGCTTTTGCCGCCGTCCATTGGATATTTAGTCCTCCCTCCCTCTCGCCGCCATTACGTCTCTAGGACCGAGAAATGGCGCGTTAGTCGCCCGGAATCTGTGTGTGGAGGTGCGTGTGTTTATTCGGTGACAACTTCGTCACGTAAGTATTAGACAAAGATTTATCAATTTACAGTTACTTCTTATTGTGTAACTTTTGCGTAATAAGAAACACGTTCATGCAAACCTGTTAGGTTTGTATTTTGTGGTAGCGTTTATATATTATCGAGTTTGTGAGTAAGATTTACCCCTCCGTTAGCTACAACTCCGTCACAGAAAAATTGTGACGAAGTAGTAAAGTACGTGACGGAGGGGTAAAAATACTTGCAAAGAATATAATATCTATATTGTCTCATAAAAAAAATTACCTGTTGCCTGTAAAGTCGGTATACGGGCGAAAGTTTTACGTGACAACGACTTTGAGTGGTAAAATAATTTTAATGTAAATATTCATTCGTATAGTAGGAAGAAGGATGAAATAATAGTGACAATTTAAAATATTTATTTATACAAAGAATTATATTTAAAACATTAATTTATACAAATAATCTCGCACTGAATTTTGTCTGTCTCTCTCGCTCTTAGGCGGGCTAACAATGCACGAGTGGAAGGGACGCGTGCCTCTCACTCGCTCTCATTGTGAGCGCATAACGTGAGCGGAGCGTAACGCAGTTTCTTGAAGTGTCACCCGGCAAACCAATTTATAAGACGTTGTCACGTCAAAAATAAGAATCTGTTGAAATAGGACCAGTAGTTATTATGGCAACTACATATTTCGAAATAAAGTTTATGAAATGTTTACATACTTATTTATATATTTTCTTTTTCAGGATATTATCATGGTGAAAAAGAAGGCATTAACAGCAGCAGAAAGACAACGGCGTTGCCGTGAGAAACGAAAAAATGATCCAGAAAAGGTAGCTGAAGTGAAACGGAAAGATCTCGAGAGATATCATAATCGTAACAAGCTTGTGGCTGATATGACCGTGAGAAAACATCGTATAATGAAGAGAAAATGGCAACAAGGAAATAAAAAAAGAAAGGAGAAAAAACAGATGTTTGAAAACGTACTGTTGAACACGCCGGCTCCATCGCCAATACCATAGATCCACAAATGCGTCCGTATTCTGCAACACCAACTAATTCAGAAGTATCTAGCTCAAGGGTGAAGAAGAGAGTAAAAAGAGATAGAACAAAGTTATACAGAGAGAATACTAGATTACATGATAAAATAGAAGAATTAGAGAAGAACGTTCGAAAATACAAGAAAAGATTGCACAGAAAATCCAAAAAAGATAGCAATAGCAAAGATGAAAACAATAGTAAGAATGAAATCAAATATAGTGTCCTTTCCAATGTCATTAAAGAACGCTACCAAACTGTTAAAAGTCATAAAGAAAAACGCCTTATCCAATCTTTACTTCAAACACGCATTACAAAAGAATCTAGAATGTAGACTCAATTAGTAAGAGACACCTTCGGTGTGTAGACACCTTTAAGGTATAAGAGCGGTCTGTTGTAGCGTGTTTGTAGCGTACAAAAAACTGATCTTGTACAGAAAATTCATCAGTTCTTTTTGCGTGATGATGTAACGAGGGCTACAGCTGGGAAGAAAGAGACTGTGACGCACAGAAAATACAAAATGCAAAAAATATTTTTATTGGATTCCATGAGAAACCTGTACAAAGCTTTTTTAAGAGAAAATAGCGGCGTTAAATGTCACTACAGCTACTATACAAAACATAGACCTTTTTACGTAAAACCACCTACTGTCGATGGAAGGGACACTTGTTTATGCAAGTTACATGCAAATATGACCTATGTTGTCAATGTTTTACATAGGAATAAAGTGATTATGCAAAAAGATACGAATGCAGTCCTGGACTGGACTGAACTAGTATGTTCTGTTAATTCGGAATCATGTATGAAAGGAGTTTGTTCTGAATGCAAGAAGCGGTCTATAAAATATGATAAAACTAATCTAAAAGCTATTGTAGACTTACGACAATGGACAAGAAAAAGTGAAGTTGTAGAAAAATTGGGGAAAAAAGTGAAGATCACAAAAAATGTACCAGTTTTGAAAAGCTTCCACTCGAAGATGTGATTCAAAAATTTGAGAACATCCTCCAAACTTTTAAAACTCATATCTACAATATAAAACATCAGTATAAAGCTTATCGACAGTGCATCGATGGTTTAACAGAGACTGAAGTAGCCTTGCACATAGATTTTAGTTAGAACTATGCCTGCAAGTACCACTCCGAAGTCCAGTCACATCACTTTGGTGGTTCTCGTAAACAAGTGACCCTGCATACAGCTGTGATGTACCATTTTTCTGCTGAAGCACAAACAAAACATGTAACTTCATACTGCACTGTGTCGTCTAATCAGAACCATGGGCCTTCTGCCATCTGGGCTCACCTTCATCCAATTCTCTCTGAAGTTCAAACAAATCATCCAACTGTAACGACTGTTCATTTTTTTTCTGATGGACCAGCTACCCAGTATAAGCAAAAGATTAACTTTTACCTGATGGCGTACCGGTTTTTTGAACAATACAACTTTCGTAAAATATCTTGGAATTTTTTTGAATCAGGACATGGAAAGGGAGCTGCTGATGGTATTGGGGGAACCTTGAAACGCCAAGCTGATGTTATTGTAGCAAGAGGCAAAGATATTGGAGATGCTTTAGAATCTTTTCCTCCCTTCAATATATCAGCAAAATTAAATTGATTTTGGTGGCAGACAAAGACATAGACAACGTAGCATCGAATATTCCAAGCAATATTTTACCCCTGAAAGGAACCATGCTAATCCACCAACTGTTCTCAGAAACTCGTGGAATCTTAAACTATAGGGTTCTGAGTTGTTTTTGTGAACAATTCTGTTCATGTCACGTTCCTAAAACTTATTTAGCTCTGCCTGAAACAGAATCCAACATTGACAATATTTTAGACCAGTTGTTTCCTAACGATAAAGAAGACGTTGCAATTAATGAAGTGGAAGATTTGTCGTTCACTGATATTACGAACAAAATTGGGATGCCTCGAAAAAGATTTTGATATTGTGTATAGCCCGGATGAATGATGAAGATTAGCCATTGGCCACATATAAAAACAAAGATTCCTCTAACCCAACTGCCGTTTCGAGTACTTCTTATGAAACACTTCACCTTGAGGACATTCATCCAAGGAATATAGAAGACGGTGTACATGTACTCGTGAAAGTAAAAAGTGAAAGGGATGTTCAATACACATACGCTGGAGAAGCAAAAAGTAACGTTGATGAAGAAGGCGATGTTCTAGTGATGTTCCTGAAAACAGTCGATGATTCTGGAAGATTGTTTAAATTAGTGGAGAATGACTTATCTGACGTTCCGTATGAGGATTTGATTAAAATTCTACCAAATCCGAAGGTAGTTAATAAAGGAAAAAGAAGCTTCTTTGATTTTGACGAGCCTTTGCCAGTATTCGAAAAGTAATTAGGATTAGTGTGACTTGTGGAGAAAGTAATTTGTTGTTGATGATTATATTTATTTATTTTTATATTATATTATATTATATATATTTTATTTTAATTTTTCAGTCAAGTTAGACTTTTTTATTTTCAACCGACTTCGAAACGGAGGAGGTTAATAATTCGTCTGTATTTTTTTTTTTTTTTATGTTTGTTACCTCATAACTTTTTACTGGGTGGACCGATTTTGATAATTTTTTTTTGTTTGAAAGGTAGTGCTTCCCGTGGGGTATGATCCATAACAAATTAAGAATTAAATTGGACACCGGCTCCAAATATAACAATAACTATAACTACGTTATATTATCGTAAATCGACTTTTAAGTAGTCTAATATTTTTCATTTCATTTTACCTAGGAGGACTCTCAAAAATATGTTAAATATACAATTATTTTTATTACTTTTTAGTGCATTTTTATTTGTTTTAAAATAGTGTTTTGTTTGAAGTCGGTTTTTCTTTTTGTTAAAATTTTATTTATTATTTAGTTAAGACAATTTAGAAGTCTTATAATTTAACTATACTTTAATACGGATCTCTAATTCCAAAGGTTCTGCAATGTGATTTTATTAGTATGTAAGTATATCGGTTTTAAGAAAGCTGACGACTGTTGAATATTTAATTATTTTAAAGAAGTAATAAATGATTCTAAATAAGTAAAATTTAAACTGGTTTTATTCCAAAATACAACCCCATATTTTATAAAATAACAACTCTGTCACAAACTCTACCACTCTGTCACGATAATGTCTCCTGGTTTTAAAATGTTTAAAGCCATTTTTATATTTTGTTATGAATAGTACAATTTCGGAAAAAATATATTAAAATAGTTAACTATAATATGGTCGACGACATTATTATTTCTGTGCTAGAAGTGGTTTAAATTGAATTATAGTGAAAATATACTTCAAACTAGCTACAATTGTGACAGAGTGGTATACGGTGGTAATCGTAGAACTATTGCTTTGTAAATTTTCTTAAAGGCCCATTGGATTATTATTGTAAACAATAATTTGCAACTTATCTGAGTTAAACTGTTAAAAAATAAATAAAAGATATTGTGACGGAGGTGTACAATTATCAGCCCAATCCATCTTTAAGACCTTGAAAATCTTATAAAAAATTGTAAACTTCGCGGCCAACAACTTTTTCAGATAAAGTAGATATTCAGCTGTCACAAAACATATAAGATTTGACTACAAGGCGTTAAAATTTGTTTTGGAAATTTGAGTAAAAATTTTAACATCATGTAGGTTAAAAAAAAGAATATAGTAATAATAATAATAATATTCTTTATTCATAACAAATAATTTACAGATTAAAATGAGTTCCCTAGTTCTTGTGATAAGCAAAAGCCTGTGCCACAACGAACCAGCGTGCTCTTCCATTATTAACTTCTTAAAGGTAAATTATACATGTGAGAACGTAAACAAATTATACATAAAAAAATAAAAACAATAAAAGATACGGAGAATGAATGCGTGTTTGCTTGTGCGTGCGTGTGTGTGTGTGTGTGTGTGTGTGTGTGTGTGTGTGTGTGTGTGTGTGTGTGTGTGTGTGTGTGTGTGTGTGTGTGTGTGTGTGTGTGTGTGTGTCTGTGTCTGTGTGTGTGTGTGTGTGTGAGTGAGTGAGTGAGTGAGTGAGTGAGTGAGTGAGTGAGTGAGTGAGTGAGTGAGTGAGTGAGTGAGTGAGTGAGTGAGTGTGTGTGTGTGTGTGTGTGTGTGTGTGTTTGTGTGTGTGTGTATAGAGCCAGCCATATATTACAAAGAAGAGTAGAAGAAGAGTAAAGTATTAAAACATTTTCTTAAAAATATTGGTGGTACATCATCGGGACCGTATTGACATCTTATGACTTCATATTTTTTTTTATGGTATACTTTGGTGGATGAGCGTATGAGCCACCTGATGGTAAGTAGTCACCTTCACCCACAGACAATGATGCTGTAAGAAATATTAACTATTCCTTACATTGTCAATATCCCACCATGTACTTTTTTACAGTTGTTATTGATAAATCTATATCTATATTGATAAGCCGATATCCAAACCGCAGTTGCTGTGATTTAGACTTTTAAGTGTTTGGGGTTTCCGTTTCGTAAACTGATTTAAAATATTCATTACAAATTTAACACTTCTCCTCTCCACCATTAGCAGTACGATCAAACAAAAATACGCTTTCAGGTATGCCGCCGGACGATTTTTTACTTTTCATAAATGACCGAAGGTTACTATTTTTGCGTATTTTGATTTGTGCGTCGTAAATATATTGATCATAACACTGACCTTGAACTAATTTTTGGTAGTCCGATATTTTGCTGGAATATCTTCTCTGAAATCTGTGTCTTGCTTAGAAATTATGAGTGCTGAGTAAAATTTTTACTCAGCAAAATTTCAAAATCAGTAAAGGTCACTCGAAAAAATTATCGAACTCTCCAGACGGTTCTTGCAAGAGCTCATCAAATTTTTCTTTTATGAACTCCCTGTAAACGAAAAACAAATTATGTATTTTAGGACCCCTGGAAGTGTGTAATACCCTGTGTATTTCACACTTCCAGGGGTTGTTACAATAAACAACTGCATTCACAGATTATTTTTATTTATTTATTTAAAGGCTTTATTGAACACCATGTATATATAAATATATATATGGGATAAAAGGCGGACTTAATGCCTGAAGGCATTCTCTGCCAGTCAGCCTTTAGGCTAACCAGAAAAGTAAAAGAAGGCGGTGTATGGATATATTTACATAAATCTAAATAAAAGTCAAACATATACATACAAATAATATATATATATATATATATATATATATTATTTGTATGTATATGTTTTACTATATATATATATATATATATATATATATATATATATATATATATATATATATATATATATATATATATATATATAATAACAGAAGTCATAAGTGCTAGAGGCTGTCTGACAATATTATGTGCTCACGTAAACGAGCTTTAAAGGAAAATTTAGAGGTAGCTTTTCTAATATTTTCGGGTAGTTTATTCCATAGTCGGATAGCTTGAACGGAGTAGGAATTAGAAAGGAAATCGGAAGAGTGAGTAGGGACAGAAAGAAGGTAAGAATCCTTAGAACGTAGTTGACGATTATGATTATCACAAAGAAATTTGAATTTACTTTTCAAATACTCGGGAGAGAGAGGATCAAAGAGAATAGAGAAAAGAGATGAAAGTAATCGGAAGTCTCTACGTTGTCGAATTGTGAACCATTTTAGTTTATCACTGAGATATATGGTCGAACTTTCGAAGACAGAAGATGAAGCGCAAAGAGTTGTTTAAGAGACGATCAAGTATATCCAGTTGATTTTCGTTGAGATCGCAATAACATACAATGTTGTCTTAAATTTTCGCGATTATTACACATTTAAATAAAACTAATTATAACGGATGAATCGCGTATATTAATTATTTTTAAACATCCCGACGTTTCGAGCACTTTGCAGTGTTCGTGGTCACGGGTACACGGGGTAAATATACGCGATTCATCCGTTATAATTAGTTTTATTTAAACGCAATAACATACGTCTGCATAATCAATTATGGGAAAGACCAAGGCGTGCACAAGTAAAATCTTAGTCTTGATGGGAAGGAAATTTCGAAGTCGATTCAGACACCTTAACGTGGCTGTAACTAAGCGACTAATATCAGAGATGTGCATAGGCCAACTAAATGTGGTATCAATATGAAGACCAAGGTCTTTTACGTGATTGCGGTAAGGAATATTGATGTCATTGAATAAAATGGGTGGTAAAGATGTTAAGTCAAGGTTGGTGATAAGGCGAGAGCTCCCAATAACGATCGCCTGACATTTAGATGGGTTTACCTTTATCCCGAACTTTTGAGACCATGTATTTACACTAGCTAGATTGTTATTAATCGTTGCAATAGCATCATTTATGTCATCCAACTTGGCTTGACTATAGAGCTGCAAGTCGTCGGCGTAAAAATGATAAGAACAGTTGATGTAAGTTGTGAGGAGATTTATAAACACAGAGAAAATAAGAGGAGATAAAATGCCACCTTGTGGAACGCCAGTATGTAGGTCAAACCAATCAGAGAGAGATTGATCCACTCTAACTGCTAGCTGGCGTCCGCGAAGATATGATGAGAACCACTCCAAAACCAATGGTGAAAACTTCAGATGCTCGAGTATAGCAAGGACAATATCGTGATCTACCATGTTAAAAGCGTTAGAGAAGTCGATTAAGACTGAAATGGTGACCATTCTATTCTCCATACCATCCCGAATATCTTCCGTGACCTTCAGAAGAGCTGTAGTAGTACTATGACCGGGCCGAAAACCTGACTGAAATGAACTAAGGATTTTATTACTATAAACGAAGGAGGACACTTGTTTGTAAACTGTGAGTTCAAGAATTTTGGACAAAAAAGGAAGGATCGAGATTGGTCTAAAATCAGTTAACTGGCTAGGGTTAGAGACTTTAGGAATAGGAATGACAAAAGCTTTCCGCCAAGTTATAGGAAACATCCCGGTTGACATCGAAAAGTTAATAATGTGAGTGATAGCGGGTAGTACTTTATTTGCAATAGATGTAACCATCAGACGATTGATACCATCGAAACCAGTAGCATTTGACTTAATTGAAAATATAATGGTACGTTATCACTTGTCGCAACGGTCATTGACCTGATTTCAGAGATAGTCGTTGATTTAATATCTGAGCATAAGGGCGTAATTGAGGAAAAATGTTTATTTAAAACATTAGGAGAAAATGTTGATACAACAGCTTTCCCTTCACGCTTGTTTAAACCCATGGTTTGAAGGAACTTCCATACAGTGGCCGTGGAAGCATTTGAAATATTACTGTGGCAGTAGTGGCGCTTTGCTGTTCTCACCATCTTATTACACCTATTACGAGCAACTTTATAAATGTACCAATTTTCAGCACTTCTTTCCTTTTTATATCTCCTGAAGGCGCGATCACGTCGTGTCATGGCGTACGTACGTACTTCTTGCGTTATCCACGGTGCTGGTGGTCGTCTTATCTTAATTGGTCTCAGTGGAGCGATAAAATGGATGAGTTAAAATGGGAGACCTTATCGTCGAGTGACGAGGAACTGTAAACTAGTGATAGATCAAGTAAGTTCGCGTCCCTCAGTATAGCCTCATGGTCTATTTTAGAAAAATTGCGCATCCACACAGTTGGAGGTTTCATTTTAGGGGGTCTTAGCTTATATGCTAAATATAAGAGGTCGTGTCGAGAAAATCCGGGAGCCAACAACTGTCCATGTTTCAAAACATAATCGATAGAGGAAGTCAAAGTTACGTCTAACCAAGTATCAGGAGCATTTGAATTATGATAAGTGGGACCAGAAGGAAGAATATACAGAGCCATTGATTTTTAAAAGTTAGAGAGGCGAAGAGAGCGAGTTTTAGATTTTAAAAGGTCAGTGTTCATATCTCCCATGATAATGATATGTGAATAATCCGACGATAGCGATTCAAGGACGGGTTCTAATGATTTAAAATAATCACAGGTCGGTGGGCAATAAATAACTCCAAGAACAGCTTTAATGCCCTTTAGTTGGACTTCAAGAAAAATGAATTCAGCAGTGAAAGAGAAAGCAGAAGGAGAGGTACATAAAACGGTATAAGGAATTTGGCTACGGAGATAGATAGCAACGCCTCCACCGCCTTTACCTGTTCGGTCGTTCCGTATCAGAACAAAACCAGGAAGGCTATAAAGGCTTGAACTAAGTGAAGGTTTGAGCCAACTTTCAGATACCAAGATGGCATCTACGGGGGCATTAGAGAAAGTTTCTAAGAGATCAGAATAATGAGAAGGTAAACTTTGAGTATTTAAATAACAAATATTAAAAGTCTGAGAGCAATTGAGAAGGGCGTTAGACAGCACAGAACTAAGGGTTTCAGGGACATCGAAAGAGTCCTCACCCTCACTGGAAGAGCAGCTACTCCATGCAGACAGGAACACCTCGTCATCATCATCCAACATAATGCACTTACAAAGCAATATTAAAATATGTACAATATAATATAATATAATATAATATAATATAATATAATATAATATAATATAATATAATATAATATAATATAATATAATATAATATAATATACGTATATGAAGAGAATAAATAAGTATATATTACAAATACTTAAACTAATGCTAATACAATGAATTATTCTAATTTCCTAGTACTATATGCAACTTCAAATCCTTTCTGCTTGTCCCGCCAGCTGACACTTACAATATTTAAAAACACGTGACGTTTCAGGTAGCTACACTGATTATGTCAATGTCAGTGCGTCAAAATAAGATTAATTTTATTGTGCAACTACAGTGACTTTAAGATAATTTATAATACCTACAAAATCTTTAAAGATGATATGGAACAGAACATACATATTATAATAATTTAATATTAAATATGTATAAAATTGAGTGTCTCTAAAAGATGAGTAATACGAACTTAAACATTAAGTAAAAAGATTTCGAAAGTGATCATGTGTATCAAAAATTGGTGTTAACTATGTCTAAACAAAGAACGTAATGTTACATAATAATACACATAAAAGAATAGTACAAATATATCATACACAAACTAAAGAGATGTTTCTTAATTAATTGAATATGTTTCTAGAATCAGAAGAAGAAATCATATTGTGAATTGTGTGTTAGCAATAATTTTCAAATTTACACAATCAAATAAAAAATACGAAAGAAAGACACATGAAATAATTACAACTAAGAACACTTCAACTCAATAAGAAATCAAGTATCATTTTTTAACTCTGGCTGCTCTCTTGGTCTTGCTTGCTTCTTGGTACTTCTTTACTATTTGGAAGAGTTACTTCTCTGGCTATATCAATAGAGGCAGTTAGATTAGAGAGATTCTCTTCAGAATCTATACGATGTCTTGAGCCATCGGGGAGCTTAATTATAACATTGCCCTCTAAAGTCCAACAGTTTTTAATGCCAAGAGTTCTACGTGCAAGGAGAAACAGTGATTGACGCTGATGAGTTAAAAATTCAGATAAGACATAAGGTGAACCTTTCAGGCTTGTCTTCTTCTTCCACACAGATGCCTTAAGATTTAAGTTGCTGAATCTCACAAGAATGGGTCGATATTTACCCTCAGTGCTTTTGCCTAGGCGGTGACAGGCAATAATTTTATCAGCTGTAGCATCATTTACACCAAGCTTATTAATACATATGTTAGAAATGGTGTTTGGAAACTCTTCCTTACCTTCTTTGGGTACTCCATTGAATACAAGGTATTTCCTTCTATGCCTCATCTCCACATTATCAACCACTCGGTGTATGTCAGCAATTTGTTGCCGTAATAAGTTTGGAATTGCCCAGACTTGTTCCTTGAAGCAACTAAATTCGTCATGAAGACTGCCAATTGATACACCACTCACCGCTGTTGACTTAAGCTGCTTCTCAAATTCTGACATCTTCTTAAATAAAGTTGCTTCTAGTGCTTTTTGAGACTCAATTATATTGTAATAGTTTGCCATGTTTCCAGAATATGGTTAGAATTTAGTGAAATGTGTTTGACATTTAGTTCGCCAGCAGGACTATGCAGTTAATGTGATTAAACTAGTACTGTATCCATTCAATCGGTTGAAATAACACTTGTAAGTAAAAATCACCTTCAGAAATATATAAAACTGTTAAACAGAGTGTTGAAAACTTGAAAATGTAATAATAAAACGAAATATATATTCTTAGAACAGTGTTAACTTTTTCTTTGCCTACCGCCAAAAAAAGACTAAATTTACTAACTAAACTTTAAAGACGTAAGTAAATTTATCTGGCTATATATGAATGGCGATGTGATGAATTTATCGACATCATTGAAGGACTGAGACACATCAAATTCAGATTACAATACAATAGAGATAACGTACAAAAGACGAGAAAAGCCAAAGAGGAGCTAAACCAAAACATGGCTATATTCAACTAAAACTAAAAAAATATATACAGGGCTATTGGTAACTCGACGTATATCCGTTAGGAGATGATAGGGGTGACTATTTGCAATAATTTTAACCCCCATATGCATCATCCAAAAGTGAACCATTTTTGAGTAATCACGTTTTTTAGTTTTTTTTTTTCAAAATTTGTTAAAAATGTAACTTCAAAAATTTATTTAAAAAAAAGTTTCAATTAAAATCTATTTTTTTCTTTTGTGTCATAACCATTTTCATAGCTTTCCAAAAATGTATAAAAAGAAGGAAATTATTTCAAATCAATCGAAATAAAATCACCAAAAAGGCCACCGGTGGACATTCCTATTCGAACATGAACGAATTCGTACTAAAGGTCGCTCTTTTAAATTCTCACAAAATTATCTAAAAATAAAAACAAATGAAAAAAAACTAACTTACTTACTAAACTGACATACTTAATACAAATTTAAAATAAAATTTAGAAACAGTAACAGTTCAGTAGCTAAGTTATAAATATGACATTTTGTAATATAGCCTAAATAAAGTATTAATGAGCGAATCCGAGAAACTCTCTATAACAGAGCACAGCACACACAACATGTTCTACAATGAATAATGCAGGATTCTATCCTTACTATTATCCTCACGAAGAAGTTTCTGAAAGTCAAGAATATTCGAGGCTTGGTATATACATCAGTTAAACACTATATGCCGTGCTGAGCAGTAACGAGTGACGCTAAAATTTTGATTCTGTTTTCCTTCAATTCGTACATCGAGTCTGGATTTAATTTAAACTGTTTGTGTCATTCAATGTGGTGTCGACTGTATCTTTTCCTTCATTTGCTGGAATGCCCGTATCATTGACAAAGTTAACCCTATTACCCGGCAATCGTGAATCGTGGTTGAAATTAAAAATTGCGAGAATTTTGTCCTTGATAATTTTGGAATATTTTGTTATTATATTCGCGTATACGACAGTTTTCAATAACGTGTCCAATTGTTTTACAATAACGGCAGAATAATTGATCACGGTTGGTATTATTGTAATTTGGGACTGAGTTTCGGTTGGTGCTATGGTTTAAAGTTGCAGGTTTGAATTGATAATAATCTTTTTGGCGTTGGGAAGATCGCGAAATCGAAGGATACTGTTTTGAATAACCGTTAAATCTTTTTTGTGATTAAAATTTTTCTTCGGATATGGTAAAATTAATAGCGTCATTAAGTATCTCTGGATCACGGCATCTTACAGTAGTAGACAATCTAGGATGTAAACCAACAATAAATGTATGCAGGGCAAGGTCCTGCATGCTTGCGATACGGCCAACGAGTTCATTTTTCTTTTTGTTTCGGTTAATAATTTTGTTAGACAAGATTCTACACGTAGTGCGAACTGGTTGACTGTTTCGTGATATTGCGAGCAACTTTGTAAATATGAGCAAGGCAGAATAATGTTTCTTTTCACCAAATTGTGTAGTTAAAAATTCGGATAACTATTCCCAACATTCAAATTTCTTAATTGAGCAAGCGGATTCTGCTTTGCCTTCTAATCTACTTAAAATAAATCTAAATAATATTGGTTTCTGATGTATATTGGCTAGGTCATACGCATTTTGGCAATTATGTAGAAAAGCGGTTAGTTTATCCCTTGACCCATCAAAGGGTTTTACAAATTTAATCAGAAAATTAATGTCTATTTTTTCGTCACACTCCACTTTTGGTGCGCGTCTGGAACTACTATCGTCCCTTGACGTCATTTGTGATAGTAATTTGTTTAGGTTTCAAAATAATTCAGGTGATCGGACGCGCTGGATGAGTAGGATGAGATAAGTTTCTTGAATGTTGTGTTTGAAATTGAATATTGTGTTGCAGACTTGTAATTTGATATTAGTGACGTAACGTTGGTGTTTAATGTTCTGTTTCTCGTTATGTTAATAATATTTAAACTTACAGGATCTCGTAGAAAATAATTTCCTTTTTTTTTTGGATACAGGAAGGATTTTCGTGACACTCTGGATAATTTGATATATTATTACGATTTTTAGAAACATACACTTTCGACACACAAACACTTTCGAATTTTCATTATAATCACTTTCACTCTAATGGAAGACGTCCTTGGAACCTTTAAGATCCCTTTTCGTTGCCACCAATGTTATAACGAAGTTCCAGAATTTAAAAAAAAATAAATAAATTGAGAATAATTAAAACTGATTTATTAACGTTTTATTATTAATAATTAATAAAATAATAGACTTTATAGGACAATAAATGACTGACTGCTTGACAGCCTATCTTAGTACTACCGTGTGAAATAAGGAGAAAGGGGTTGTGTCAGCATTTTAGCTAAATAAGCCGGATATAACAACCCCCCCGCGTGAGAGTAAACTTACTAATTTTCAGTAAGTTTTCGGAAATGAAATTGGAAGAAGTAAGAGTCATTCTATGCGGAGGCTGAGGGTGTGTATTTATTGTGTCATTGCAGACATTGTCTGAATCGTTTGTGATTTCTACAGTTTTCCGACTCACACATTTATTTCCCTTAACAAAATAGTAAAAGATAATTATACTTAAAATAATTACTATAGAAAGTAAACTAAAACTAAGACTTACATGATTTGTTGCCTGAATCTGAGTTATTGATTACTCGTAGAGGTAAATCCTCGAGAGCGTTCAGGATATCTAAGTTAGGATGATGTAACTGGGGTAATGTAGTGTTGATATTTAGCTCTGAGAATTTCTTTAGATTGCAGCAACTATCGAATAAACTAACAATATTGAAATCTGACATAATATGATTTAATGTTGTCTTAAATTTTCGCGATTATTACACATTTAAATAAAACTAATTATAACGGATGAATCGCGTATATTAATTATTTTTAAAACATCCCGACGTTTCGAGCACTTTGCAGTGTTCGTGTCTACCCGTGACCACGAACACTGCAAAGTGCTCGAAATCCGTTATAATTAGTTTTATTTAAATAATAGGATTTATTACAATTCTAAGGCTATCCTTTGCTTCGAATTTGTTTAGATTACAAAATGCAATACATCCAGGTTTCAAGGTAAGCATACCGGTTCCGATTATAATTTTATCAGTACAAGTAGAATTACATTCAATAGTCAATTTTTCGTTATTTGACTCTACAAAAATCCATTTATTATCGTTTAGTTTATGCCAAATATCGATTGAACCGTACACAAATTTAAAAGAACAATTTTCAGGTAAAGTTGTTGTGGCTTTAGTAATCATATCGGTTTCACTAAAAGGATAGTCGGTTACACTGAATACATCAAATTCACAAATAAATTGGTTTCCAATAACGATTTTACAGAGGCTTAAACTATCAACGCTAAAATAAGATTTCTTACTAAAACTAATACCTATATAAGGTTTGGTTGCTGTTACAAGTGCAAAAGAGGTAGGATCTTTCGAGTTGTGTGGTACTGGCACTAGTATTACTTTATAAATGTTATACGTTTCGGCATTTACAAGGGGAATTTTTACTACAAATATTAGGTTGTTATTAGATACATATGCTATTATTTTACATAGATTCATCAGTTCATCTATATTATCTAGATTTAACTCTACAGGAAAGTCCTTATGTTTAGGGATATTCTTAACGTTACTAATTATATCTAAAAACAGTTGTTTAGCGCCGACAATAGAAGGGTGTAAAGAATTTGTTTTAGAAAATAAGACGCTATTAATTAAATCTTCGATTTTAAATGAAAGTGACAACAAAGTTCCTTGTAGTACATTAATAATTTCATTTAAGTTTGACTTAAAACTAACAGATTTAATGATCTCAGAGACATTTTTGACGGAGAGAGACAATTTCTCTAGTGCGTCATTCAAAATAAGTTGATTTTTATTTAGTTCATTTATTGAGGCACTGAAATTAGAAATAGCCGATTTAGAAATAAAAACACTTTGCGCGATATTATAATTTAAATCTCTATTATTTTCTTGTAGTTTCGTTATGGCTTCGTTATATTTAAGTGCATCAAATGTGGAATCCAATGGTCGAACTAGATTTTGACACTCAAAATTATTTATTTGTTCATTTTGTTGATAGATATATCGAATTGTTCCGAAAACTGCCTTTATATTATCGACATGAGTTGGAATGAAAGATATATCAATAGGAATAACGATATCGATGTGATCGTTAACAATTTTTGCAGTTCCAGATGGATCAAAGTAGATGCCAGGACTCTTGGTGATAGTAAAGTACATATTCTTCATTTTTGTTTTCCAGGATAAGTTTAAGGTTTAGAAGTCTGGAAGAAAATAAAGGTAAAGTATTTTTTGCTTAGCTGATTATTCGTTTCTATTCTAATAACTTATCTACTTATTACTAAAATATTTTCCTTATGATTATCTATATTTAGTAAGTTTATATAATTTTCTATTTTAGGTGCGGGTTTGATTTCATCATAATGATGTTTGACGTGGCGTCGATTTATGAGAAGGGACAAGGTATTATTACCATGGATCTTTACCACTTTGTATGGTCCTTTCCATATAGGTGATAACGCTTTACGTAAGCGTAAATGATTTCTCAAGTAAACATAATCTCTTATTTTATATTTTACGGTTCGAGTGTGACGATCATGATATTTTTCAGATTTTTCTTTCGAAGCTTGTATATTTTGAAGAGCCTTTTGTCTTGACAACTTGAGATGGTGATTTAACATTTTTAGGTATTCTGGGTAGGTTGTATCTGTATGGAGTTCATAAATGGAATCAGGTATGAATGGTTTGTGTCCAAAAACTAGTTCATAAGGTGTGAATTGTGTTGTGGTGTGTGTGTTGGTATTATATGCTAACATGGCTGTATAGACGAAATTGTGCCAGTATGTTTGGTTTTCATTTACGAATGATTTTAAGTACTCTTTCAGAGTGGAATGGCTGCGTTCAAGAGCACCTTGAGTCTGCGGGTGATAGGGTGAAGCCCAGATTTGTTTTATTTTAAGGAACTCACAGGTTCTTTTAAATAGATCAGCATTGAAGTTTGTGCCTTGATCGGTAAGTATAATTTTTGGGATTCCGAACATCGTGATAAAGTGGACCAGGCATTCACAATATTCCTCTGCTGCAGCGTTGGATATAGGGTAAGAGACGGAATATTTTGTCAGATTATCTTGAATTGTAAGTATTAATCGCACGTTATTAGTTCCAGCTTCAGGTAGAGGTCAAACAATATCTAAACTAACGCGTTCATAGGGTTTTGTTGATGATGTTGTTATTTGCATAGGCGCTCTGTTTATTTGACATAATGCTTTGTTTGATTGGCATAAAATACAGCGTTTTACATACTCTTCGATATCAGTTTTCATTCTCTTCCAACAATATCTTTCTTTAATTCTGTTAAACATTCGAGACGACCCTAAATGCCCGGATATTGATATATAATGTTTTTCTTTCATTATTTATTCTAGACTAGTCAGGGGATCTGCGATTGCGTTTTTTCAGCATTTTCAGATTTTTCAGAACAGATCTACCCGCATGATCAGTGGTGCGTGATCCACGCCACTCTGTATGATGGGCATTGAAATCGCCCAAAATAATGATCTCTGCGGATGGAGTCTGCTGCAGTACGGAATCTGTAGCCAATTGGACGTGCTCAACCAGTCGGTCGGTTTCGGCATTACCGCTATGGGACCTATAAAGGCACGCGTAGATTCGCGGATGGTCGTCGCCGTCTACGCGCAGCCAGATAATTGATAGGTTCTGCCCTTACCCTCTTGGGGTAATGTTACCAAATTCTGCACAACCATGTTTTGGGGGGAACGAAACGCGGTAGCATAGCTACCACTTTACGCCGATTTTAAGTGAGAGAGTGGTACTTCCCCGGGCGTGCCGGCCCATTCGACTGCAACCGAGACGTATACAGTGTGGCACTACCACTATGTATACGAAAAAAAAAAATTTGACGAACTAAAATGTATCTCGCAATTATTACCAACTACTATACATGTTATTTTATTATCAGAAACCTGGATCCAATCGGAAGAACGAGCTTTAGAACTACAAATAAATAACTACACCCATTACTACAACTATAGAACTGACTCAAAAGGCGGCGGAGTATCAGCATATATTCATAACGATTTGAAACATCATCTTTCAAAATCAATTTATTTATCGGGCAACATTTTTTATGGATACGTCTAATCAGATATGCGCTTGAAGTAGGCATTATATATAAACCTGGCTACACCAACAATAAAGATTTTCTCGAAATATACGATTTACAACTGCAAAAAAGGAAGAGAGTCTTTGGAGATTTTAACATTGATCTTTTGACAAAAGGTAAAAAATACAAAGCCTATAAACATCTTATACACGAAGCCGAACATTTCTTTCTGAATAAAATTCACAAAAATTATTGTACAAGAAAATCTAACACCCGAAACTCCATTCTTGATCATGTCAGTAGTAACTAAAGAAATTATACCTTTCATATGGCTATAATCAATTCTCCTATGTCAGATCACAAACAAATCTACGTCGAAATTAAAAAAAAACTAAACCACCTCCGAACGTTACAGTACAATATAAAGCAATAAATTATAAGAACCTACAGGCATCTCTAGAAAAACATGATCTCAGTAACGAACCACATGATTATTCAACTTTAGAAAATAAAATAAAACGAAATAAAATATTAAAGAGTAAGATTCTCAATCCACCTCAAAGAGACTGGATAAATAATCATATTTTAGCTGAAATAAATCATAGAAACTCCTGCTGGATATAAATGAAAAGGAATCTTAATAGTTGCGACATAAAAAAAAGATTTTTACGAAAAAAGAGATCAGGTTCCTAATCAATCCAAAGAACAAAAGATTTTTACTATTTTAAAGAATTTAATAAATGTCTGAATAAACCAAAAAAAATGTGGAGTCTAGTAAATATTTTAGCTAATAATAAAATTCAACACAGCTGTGCTCCTACAAAATTAATTGTAGATTCGATAACTTTTACCGAACTCAAGGAAGTCTGTCAAATATTCAACAGATATTTTGCCACAATTGGGTCGATATTAGCAAATGAAATCCCTAAACAATATCACTATGATTTTAGCCATGCCTTACCCAAACCAGAGTCTTCACGCGTTCTTGAGCTGTCTACTCTTATGCCATGTACATCTGATGAAATTATTAAAATCATTGATAAACTCGATTCGAATTGCAGCACAGGTATAGATGGGATCAGCACTAAAATAATAAAATGTATTATGTAAAACATTTAGTTTCAGATAGTTTGAGTAAATGTTTCAACAAGCTAATTACTAAAGGAAATTTCCTGACTCACTAAAAACGGCAAAAGTCACTCTTATATATAAATCTGGCCCTAAAACTGATCCAGGAAATTATCGACCCATCTTTGTACTGCCCATATTATCTAAAATGTGAAAAATAATAAGATGGCAAAAATATTGTCTTAGGAGTGTTTATTGATTTAAAAAAAAGCTTTCGATACAGTAAGCCATAAATTATTGTTAAAAAAATTAGAAACTATAAATATCACCAGTTCAGCTCTAAAAATGTTTGAGTCTTATTTACAACTGTTTTGTACAGTACAACAAGTAGTTAAAATAGATAATTATAAAAGTGACGCATTACCTATATCATATGGAGTCCCACAGGGATCTATTTTAGGTCCATTCCTATTTTCAACCGACTTCAAAAAGGAGGAGGTTATCAATTCGTCTGTATTTTTTTTTGGTTTTTTTTTTTATGTTTGTTACCTCATAAATTATCACTGGGTGGACCGATTTTGATATTTTTTTTTTGTTTGAAAGGTTGTGCTTTCCGTGGGGTCCCATTTTAATTTTATTTTTTTCCGATGATGGTATCCGTATGAAAACGACATAAGTCTTAAATTTGCATTATATATATGCGCGACAAATAGGTGAATAACTAAAAATTACGTTAACCAATTTTGATGATTCCTTTTTTATTATAAAATATATACTTCAAGGGTAGTTTGGTGAAAGTTTGGTAAGGTTCTAAGCAGAGAATTCATGACAAAGTAACGGAACGGAAAGGGAACGGAACAATTCTGAGGAGCACGGTAGCGATACTCGGTCGAATCTTTTATTTATAGGTTATTTGAATATTTGAATCACCTTCCGTAATGTGGTTATGTTTCTGTAATTATCAAAGTCCAATATTATAATTAACTACCTACCCACCCCGGTTTCGCACGGGTGCAATACTGATACTAAATATACTACAGAATTTGTTTATTTACGACATCACATTGCAAACTTCTAAAATTATCAGTGTTTCTTTACTATATTGTTCATGTATTATTTATACAAACCTTCCCCTGGAATCCCGCTATCTATTAAAAAAAAACCGCATCAAAATCCGTTGCGTAAATTTAAAGATATAGGGACAGAGAAACCGCCTTTGTTTTATACTATGTAGTGATGGAACTCCTATACGGCTCACAGTTAGGGTGCGATATGGGGCAAAATTTCTTACTATCTTTAATCAAATTTTGTGTATGTGATGTGATGTACGACATATATCAGCTCTTTTTCAAAGTTTTTTTGCTAAGGTCGATTACAGCTCTTTCGAGGGATCCTTGTAGTTCATAAACTGAAAAATGCGGCTTTAATACGTCATGCGGCATACCGCATGACGTATTAAAGCCGCATTTTCGAAAGTCTATTTTTGTTTTATTCGCAAGTTTCCTTTGAAATTTTCCTCGAAGTAGTTTCTGACTCATATTCTATCCATGTTAAGAAAAATTAGTTAGTCAACATCAGCTTCACTTAATAATAATTGCGAAAATTTAAGACAACAAAAACATATTTGTTAAGGTAATCTCGTATTGTTTTTTTATAGATATACTATATAAAAAATAATGTACAGGTCAATAACGGCTCATAAAGTAAACTGTATTAAAGATATTGTGGCGTGTAAATTAGCTTATTTAGATCTAACGACACAAGATCCAAATGAACTTTATAATTAATTTTTTGAATTAATATTAATAGAATTTAATAAAATGTTCAAAATGAAATCATTTTATAATAATACAAAATTTAAGTTTAGTGACTGGGCTACTATTGGTATCTATAAAAGCAGAAATAAATTATACGACCTATATGGTATGAAGCAGTGGAATCAAAACGAAGCCTTTCTAGGATATGTCAATAAATATTCCAAAATATTTAAAACAGTATGTATTTATGCTAAGTCTTAATACATAAAGAACAAAATTTTGACTTCCGATATTAGAATAAAGGCCACTTGGGACATTATTGGAAGTGTTAGTGGAAAACCTAAAAAGGAAAGTATACCAATCAAATTAAACACAGGTAGTAAATACACAAATTCTGAATTGGAAGTTGCAAATTTATTTGAAATAGTTTTTGATAACATACCTATACCATATGTACCATAAGTTGCAGGCCTATTTCAATAATCCCATCTTTCAGAAAAAAAATTCGAAAAACATATTTTAAATCAACTTCTTATCCATTTTGGTACAAATACCATTTTTCATAGTGAGGAATTTGGTTTATTTATTTTATTTTATTTTATGGTATAGGTTGGCAGACGAGCATATGGGCCACGTGATGGTAAGTGGTCACCATAACCCATAGACAATGACGCTGTAAGAAATATTAACTATTCCTTACATCGTCAATGTGCCACCAACCTTGGGAACTAAGATGTTATGTCCCTTGTGCCTGTAGTTACACTGGCTCACTCACCCTTCAAATCGGAACACAACAATACTAAGTACTGTTATTTGGCGGTAGAATAACTGATGAGTGGGTGGTACCTACCCAGACGGGCTTGCACAAAGCCCTACCACCAAGAAACAAAAGGTTTTACAAGAGGTCGATCAACAACTGATGCGGGAATTGCGCTTCTTAAGTATATTTACGATGCTTGGGAGAAATCACAGAATGCTATTGGAGTATTCTGTGATTTATCTAAAGCATTTGATTGTGTAGAACACGAGACGCTTCTTTATAAGCTCAAATATTACGGCGTTAAAGGTAGGGCTCTTGATCTTATTGCTTCATACTTAAGTCAAAGAATCCAGCAAGTTTTCATTAATGGAATAAAGTCTACTGGATCTACGTTAAAAATGGATGTTCCACAAGGTTCAATTTTGGGTCCTTTTCTATTTCTAGTATATATAAATGACCTTCCTTTCTTTGTTAAAGGTATTTGTGATACAGTATTGTTTGGTGACTATACTTCACTGATTTTTAAGGTTGACAGAAAATAACTGACTATGACGATGTGAACGGTGCATTATCACAGATACAAGATTAGTTTAAAGTAAATAATTTAGTTTTAAATACTCAAAAAAAAAGTGTAGTTTTTGCCCTACCCAATGTTAGAAAGCAAAATTATAATATATCTTTAAGCGGTGGCCCGCTTGATGTAGCCGATACTACGGTGTTCTTGGGAATAGAATTGGATTCCAGACTTCAGTGGAGTCCCCATTTGTCGTCCCTAACAGGAAGACTCAGCTCCGTAGCATACGCGGTTAGAAAAGTTAGACAGCTAACGGATATTGATACCGCTCGTTTAGTTTATTTTGGTTATTTTCACAGTATTATGTCATATGGCATGTTACTTTGGGGTAACGCTGCAGATATTGAATCTGTCTTTATTTTACAAAAGAGAGCAATCCGGTTTATTTATAATCTTGGAGCTAGAGACTCTCTTCGGAATGTTTTTAATAGAGTAGGAATACTCGCTGTTGCATCGCAATATATTTACAACAATATCATGTATATTCACAGTAACATTGATTACTTTGATAAAATCAGTGATAATCATTGTATATGCACTAGAAGTAAGGATAAGCTTAAAACGCCAAGTTTCCGACTCCGCAAAGTCAATAAATCTTTCTTAGGGCAAGGTATCCATTTCTATAATAAAATTCCGCAGACATTTTTAACTTTGCCGTCTCGTAAATTGAAATCGTTTATAAAAAATACATTGGTAAAAAAGGCGTATTATTCGATACAAGATTTTGTAGATGATAAAAAAGCGTGGAGTTAATACCTGTTGACTTCCAGGCAGGATGACACATCACTCACAGAACATGACTGTATTTTTTTTAAATGTTGAAAAAGAGTAACTACTGAGTTTCTTGCCGGTTCTTTTCGGTAGAATCTACTTTCCTAACCGGTGGTTGCTTCACTTAATTGTTAAATGACGATTCAAAAGTGCTTGTAAAAGCCCACTTAAATAAAGTATATTTTGATTGATTGATATATTAATAAATAAAAATTTTAACAAAAAGAAAAACCGACTTCAAACAAAACACTATTTTAAAACAAACGAATATGCACTAAAAAGTAATAAAAATAATTGCGTATTCAACATATTTTTTAGAGTCTTCCTAAGTAGAATGAAATGAAAAATATTAGACTACTTAAAAGTCGATTTACGATTGTATAATGTAGTTATAGTTATATTTGGAGCCGGTGTCAGCGAAGAAAACGCTGCAGTATATCTATAAAAAAACAATACGAGATTACCTTAACAAATATGTTTTTGTTGTCTTAAATTTTCGCAATTATTATTAAGTGAAGCTGATGTTGACTAACTAATTGTCATTATCCGTCATGCGGCATACCGCATGACGTATTAAAGCCGCATTTTCGAAAGTCTATTTTTGTTTTATTCGCAAGTTTCCTTTGAAATTTTCCTCGAAGTAGTTTCTGACTCATATTCTATCCATGTTAAGAAAAATTAGTTAGTCAACATCAGCTTCACTTAATAATAATTGCGAAAATTTAAGACAACAAAAACATATTTGTTAAGGTAATCTCGTATTGTTTTTTTATAGATATACTGCAGCGTTTTCTTCGCTGACACCGGCTCCAAATATAACTATAACTACATTATACAATCGTAAATCGACTTTTAAGTAGTCTAATATTTTTCATTTCATTCTACTTAGGAAGACTCTAAAAAATATGTTGAATACGCAATTATTTTTATTACTTTTTAGTGCATATTCGTTTGTTTTAAAATAGTGTTTTGTTTGAAGTCGGTTTTTCTTTTTGTTAAAATTTTTATTTATTAATATATCAATCAATCAAAATATACTTTATTTAAGTGGGCTTTTACAAGCACTTTTGAATCGTCATTTAACAATTAAGTGAAGCTACCACCGGTTAGGAAAGTAGATTCTACCGAAAAGAACCGGCAAGAAACTCAGTAGTTACTCTTTTTCAACATTTAAAAAAAATACAGTCATGTTCTGTGAGTGATGTGTCATCCTGCCTGGAAGTCAACAGGTATTAACTCCACGCTTTTTTATCATCTACAAAATCTTGTATCGAATAATACGCCTTTTTTACCAATGTATTTTTTATAAACGATTTCAATTTACGAGACGGCAAAGTTAAAAATGTCTGCGGAATTTTATTATAGAAATGGATACCTTGCCCTAAGAAAGATTTATTGACTTTGCGGAGTCGGAAACTTGGCGTTTTAAGCTTATCCTTACTTCTAGTGCATATACAATGATTATCACTGATTTTATCAAAGTAATCAATGTTACTGTGAATATACATGATATTGTTGTAAATATATTGCGATGCAACAGCGAGTATTCCTACTCTATTAAAAACATTCCGAAGAGAGTCTCTAGCTCCAAGATTATAAATAAACCGGATTGCTCTCTTTTGTAAAATAAAGACAGATTCAATATCTGCAGCGTTACCCCAAAGTAACATGCCATATGACATAATACTGTGAAAATAACCAAAATAAACTAAACGAGCGGTATCAATATCCGTTAGCTGTCTAACTTTTCTAACCGCGTATGCTACGGAGCTGAGTCTTCCTGTTAGGGACGACAAATGGGGACTCCACTGAAGTCTGGAATCCAATTCTATTCCCAAGAACACCGTAGTATCGGCTACATCAAGCGGGCCACCGCTTAAAGATATATTATAATTTTGCTTTCTAACATTGGGTAGGGCAAAAACTACACTTTTTTTTTGAGTATTTAAAACTAAATTATTTACTTTAAACTAATCTTGTATCTGTGATAATGCACCGTTCACATCGTCATAGTCAGTTATTTTCTGTCAACCTTAAAAATCAGTGAAGTATAGTCACCAAACAATACTGTATCACAAATACCTTTAACAAAGAAAGGAAGGTCATTTATATATACTAGAAATAGAAAAGGACCCAAAATTGAACCTTGTGGAACACCCATTTTTAACGTAGATCCAGTAGACTTTATTCCATTAATGAAAACTTGCTGGATTCTTTGACTTAAGTATGAAGCAATAAGATCAAGAGCCCTACCTTTAACGCCGTAATATTTGAGCTTATAAAGAAGCGTCTCGTGTTCTACACAATCAAATGCTTTAGATAAATCACAGAATACTCCAATAGCATTCTGTGATTTCTCCCAAGCATCGTAAATATACTTAAGAAGCGCAATTCCCGCATCAGTTGTTGATCGACCTCTTGTAAAACCTTTTGTTTCTTGGTGGTAGGGCTTTGTGCAAGCCCGTCTGGGTAGGTACCACCCACTCATCAGTTATTCTACCGCCAAATAACAGTACTTAGTATTGTTGTGTTCCGATTTGAAGGGTGAGTGAGCCAGTGTAACTACAGGCACAAGGGACATAACATCTTAGTTCCCAAGGTTGGTGGCACATTGACGATGTAAGGAATAGTTAATATTTCTTACAGCGTCATTGTCTATGGGTTATGGTGACCACTTACCATCACGTGGCCCATATGCTCGTCTGCCAACCTATACCATAAAATAAAATAAAATAAATAAACCAAATTCCTCACTATGAAAAATGGTATTTGTACCAAAATGGATAAGAAGTTGATTTAAAATATGTTTTTCGAATTTTTTTTCTGAAAGATGGGATTATTGAAATAGGCCTGCAACTTATGGTACATATGGTATAGGTATGTTATCAAAAACTATTTCAAATAAATTTGCAACTTCCAATTCAGAATTTGTGTATTTACTACCTGTGTTTAATTTGATTGGTATACTTTCCTTTTTAGGTTTTCCACTAACACTTCCAATAATGTCCCAAGTGGCCTTTATTCTAATATCGGAAGTCAAAATTTTGTTCTTTATGTATTAAGACTTAGCATAAATACATACTGTTTTAAATATTTTGGAATATTTATTGACATATCCTAGAAAGGCTTCGTTTTGATTCCACTGCTTCATACCATATAGGTCGTATAATTTATTTCTGCTTTTATAGATACCAATAGTAGCCCAGTCACTAAACTTAAATTTTGTATTATTATAAAATGATTTCATTTTGAACATTTTATTAAATTCTATTAATATTAATTCAAAAAATGAATTATAAAGTTCATTTGGATCTTGTGTCGTTAGATCTAAATAAGCTAATTTACACGCCACAATATCTTTAATACAGTTTACTTTATGAGCCGTTATTGACCTGTACATTATTTTTTTTTGTTTTTTTTTGGAACTAAATTTAAAGTTTAGTTCCAATGCTCTGTGAAACAAAATACATGAGTTTTATACCAAGTTGTCTTCTAGATTTAATTGGTAGATATATAGTACCCTCTGTCAACCTAAACCTATAAATGAATTTATTAACATCAAATAACATGACATCATTACTACAATGTCGAGTCACATTGTATAAACATACATTTAAATCATAATATGTAAGTTCTGTGCATCTGTCAAGGTGTGCGAATATGGAAATGTACTAATCATAAATTTACATTTATTTTTATGCAGAGACAAACTGACACCATGCATTAAAACAACTATATTAGTGAAATCCAGATGCATAGAACTTATCTTATTTATTTGGCACTGATAGCTTGCCCCGTGTGTACATGTGTTGAATACATTTTCCTCCTCACTTTTTAGTATTGAGCCAAAGCCCTGACCTAACTTATCAGATACTACTATAACATTTTTATTCATTTCTAACCCCAGTTTATTGTGGTTGTGGATTTTTGGTGAACATTGACTCAACTGGATAGGTTGAGGCACTGTGGTAATATTAGTACTAGTACAAGCCAACTCATTTTCTTGAGTATGCAAGCAGTTACATATGCATTTAAATAAAACTATATAATAACCATTAATATCTCTTAGACGCGCTACATTTTATTTAAAGATAAAAATAAGGTCATACCATCACATGAACCACTAAAAATTAATAATACACCGATTCAGCAAAAAAATAGCGAGAAACACTTGGGTTTAAGAATCGACAGTTCATTAACGTGGAACACCCAAATCGAATACATTAATAGCAAGCTTTCATCACTACTCGGATCACTTCATAACATTGTCCGCTGCATTCCTCATAAAACCGCATCTCTCACACTTAATCGAAGTTTGGGGAAGTGCCGCAAAAACAAAACTTGCTAACTTACAAATTGCACAAAATAAACTTATCAGGCTACTTTCTAACTATCCATATCTAACGGCCACTAAAAATATTTACAAAGATACTAAAATAATGAACATCAATCAATTATATACTGATAACGTTTGTATCTTTATACAACCAATAAAGCATCACAGAATGATCCTATTCACAGAATGTGTAAGCAATACAATAATTTGGAATGTCATTGTTTAAAGGCAGCTTTAATTCTTTTAAATTGTCTTTGTATAAATTGGAATTAAGTTGTTAATTCTTATTTATTTTAGTCTTTTTTTATCCCTTTGTAGTAATTTAAGTCATTTTTATTTTTTATTTCATTTTTTCTACCTTTTGTTGATTGCGTCTAGTTGTGTTTACATCTCTTACACACTGAAGTGCTGTGTACAGTTGTAATTGGAAAGCAGATTTATTGTAAATATGTTAAGTACTATCCCATGTATCTAAATGTTTTAATCTGTTATCTGTTACTTTACCAAACAAAATAGACAAATAAATTCAAAAATCACTCAATAAAAGCATTTACACTAATATAACATTTACCAAGCCCAATACGTAGCAACCGACGAGTTAGCCTTTTAGTTCTGCCAAAAACCAGAACTAATTATCAAATCAAATCAAATCAAAAAATATTTATTTGGACACACACACACCTTATGCAAACAATATAAAAATATATATAAAAGGAACGTACAAATTGGTAAGCCACTCAGCATATATGTTGAAAATCATTGTTGTGATGAGTTTATAAATTCATAATAAATCATAAATATAAGTATAAGAATATATAATAATATAATTTCAAAAAGAAGAAAAAAAACAACTGTAAATACCTTAGTCATAGATTGGACGCTCGCTTGATCGAACGATACCATAATAAATTCGTCACGGGCCTTACCGCGATAAAGTGGGTACTTTTAAGTGAAAAATTTTACTAAGTAGCTTATTACGACTTATCACATATTAAAGGGTTTAAATTTTATATACAACATTTTAAGCCAACGATACATTGTAAAAAAAAAGTAAAGTAACAGCCTGTAAATTCCCACTGCTGGGCTAAAGGCCTCCTCTCCCTTTGAGGAGAAGGTTTTGGAACATATTCCACCACGCTGTTCCAATGCGGGTTGGTAGAATACACATGTGGCAGAATTTTTTATGAAATTTGTCACATGCAGGTTTCCTCACGATGTTTTCCTTCAGCGCGGAGCACGAGATGAATTATAAAGACAAATTAAGCACATGAATCAGCGGTGCTTGCCTGGGTTTGAACCCGCAATCATCGGTTAAGATGCACGTGTTCTAACCACTGGGCCATCATCGATACATTGTATAATACATAAAATATAATACATATGAAGCAAGTAGGTACTGCAGAGGGTAAGTTCAATATGACATTGCTAAATTATAATTATTAATATAATAGATATAGTACGATATGATGTAACATAATACAATATTTTTAAACTCAAACTCAAATAACTTTATTCAATATAGAAGCATTACACTTTCTTATTGATGGTCAATTGAAACACTACCACCGGTTCGGAAAGAAAATACCCTGACCTGAGAAGAACCGGCGAAAGAAACTCAGCGGGTTTTTTTTTTTTTGTTTGTCTTATGTATTATATAAATAAACAATTTAATATGAGATGAAATAGCCAGGAGGCGATCGTTTCATTCCCAAGGTGTGCTATCGATCATAAACTCATTAATTGTATAATAACCTTTTGCACACAAGCGTTCCTTAATTTTTTTTTTTAATTTGGCAACAGAGGCATTTTGAACGCTTTCTGGGATCCTGTTGCAAAACCGTATACATTGCCCCACAAAGGAGTTACTGACTCTATGCAGTCGAGTAACAGGAGTAGCAAGTTTGTGTTTGTTCCTTGTACCAATGTTATGAGTATCACATTTTCTCATGAAATCATTAATATTTTTCGTACATACATAGCATTAGAGAATATATATTGAGACGCAACAGTCAATATCTTGATTTCTTTAAATTTATTCCTTAACGATTCTTTAGCTCCTAGGTTATAGATTGCGCGAATAGCCCTCTTCTGTAGCACAAATATGGTATGGATAGCGGCTGCATTGCCCCACAGCACAATACCGTATGACATTATACTATGAAAGTAACTGAAATAAAACTGTGTGTGTGTGTGTTTTTTTTATAGACTGGGGGTTTTAATTAAAAGTTAAACCAAAACTTCAATGTAATCAAAGACCACATCACGATCCACAACCAACGTGTTTAAGCAATGATACTATAGTTGCTAGGAGTACCGGAGCCCTGCCAGCTTGCCCACGAGCCATAACAGTCAGGTAAGCATTACACCCGATAAAGTGCTAAGCAACATAGTATGTCATAAATATATATGTTTATTGAGATTGTAATTGAATATCCATTAAATACTGTTGAAATTTGTTTCTAAAAGTATTAATTGTTTTTAGGTTACGAAGAGGCGGAGGCAAGTTATTCCAGCACTTTGTCGCGGTGTAAACAAAACTACCTCGAAAGGCAGCAGTCTTATGCTGGTATCTCGTGCTGGCATAACCAACATGTAGGACAAGGCTCGTGTTTCGTTAGTCTCTGCTCACATGCCCATTTTAATTTATGATAAAGGTATGGAGGCATTTTGTATTTTACAATACCAAACAATAAAGTAGCAAAGTGTAGCTGTCTACGATAGTCCATCTTTAACATTTTTGCAGAATTCAGAAATGGGGTAACATGTGAGCGTGGTGGAACGTTAAAGCAATATCGAGCACAGGCATTTTGAACCTTCTGGATAAGATTCTTGGTACGCACAAGTAACCTCGGGCCTATTACAATGTCAGCATAATTTAATTTTGACAGAACGAGTGCCTCACATAAATCTGTGGCGGCCGCTTATCGACGGGCTGCGAGCGATGCAAACTGGCCCTCTCGATCTCGCTATTGTATCCAGTGTGTGACGTGCATAAATGGGCGGAGCCAACGGACCGCGGAGCATCAGTCGACCCACGGCCGCCATAGTAGATTGCTATCGCTTCCCCGCATCGAAACTGTGTCCGTTTTTATCGTGTCCGCTTATTTCGCTTATCTTTCGCTTATTAGTATTTCTTTAACTTTCTTACGCTATAAATATATTTTCTTCTATTTTTCTCGTGTACCAGCTTACTGTACTTATTTCTTATTCGTGACTTTCTCTTGTAATTAATATTTATTATCAATATATAATAATTATATAGTTTGTTGCGAGTTTTATTCCGAAGCATCTAGTAGCAAGGTATATATTGGTGACCCCGACGTGATTGCGTTCGCCACGTACGTTAACCGTTAAGATGGCTACCGATGAAAAATTTGAAGAGTGCTCAGCAACGGTCGATCGTGCATCCGTGCGTTTACCTCCCTTTTGACCGGAAGACCCCGATATTTGGTTTGCTCAGGTAGAAGCACAATTTGAGACCTCGGGTACAAAAACCGATTCAAAAAAATTTTATACAGTTGTGCAGCAGCTAGATCAAAGAGTTGCACGTGAAGTTAGGGACGTGATTACTAATCCGCTCAATGTTGGGAAGTACGATAAATTAAAAAACGAACTTATTAAACGTTTATCTACGTTGCGTGATCACCGGATGCGGCAATTGTTGACCCATGAAGAGTTAGGAGACCGAAAGCCTTCACAATTTCTCCGACACTTGCGTTCGTTAGCTGGTGATCAGGTGAACGAGGATTTTTTAAGAAACCTGTGGGCTAGCCGGTTGCCCTCGCATATTCAGGCTAATAAGCTTTTTTCAGATAATAGTATATAATCAATTCAGATAATAGCTTCTCAGACAAGCTTACGATTAGACGACGTTGCAGAGTTAGCTGACAAAATTAGCGAGGTAACACCTTTTTCTAATCAGATCGCTAGTACTTCTGCTCCAGGTTTTGATGCTTTCTTCAAGAGGATGGAAGAATTAATTTGTACCCGCGTTCGCACGGAGATCAGCCAGCAAATCGCACAGCTAGGCCTTGGGCGTGGCCGTACTAACTACCCCCACAAAGGACCTCGGAGGCAACGGAGCATTTCAAGACATCGTCATCGGTCTGCAAGCAGGAATAAGGAGTCAGGTATTTGTTGGTACCATAATAGATTTGGGGATAAGGCGACTAAATTTACAATCCCGTGTAATTTTAAATCGAAAAACTTACTCAACAGTCAATAGCGGCGGCAACTGACTGTTTACCCTCATCATGCCGCCCTTTTTGTTACCGATAAGTCTACAAAGATACAATTTTTAATTGACACGGGATCTGATTTATGTGCTTTGCCTCGCAGATTTTTAAAGGAGCGTAGGGAGCCGACTAATTATTCCCTTATTGCCGCTAATGGATCTATCATACGAACATATGGTCTACAAAAGTTGCATTTGGACTTTGGACTGAGGCGAGATTTCGCGTGGAATTTTGTAGTAGCAGAAGTCGACAAACCTATAATAGGCGTTGATTTTATATCTTATTTCAATCTATTAGTTGATTGCAGAAAGAAACGTTTGTTGGATGGCGTGACTTCCCTGACGTGTCCTGCAGCGCTTAAAGTTTGTCAACACTACAGTGTCAAGGCGATAGTGAATATCATAATCTTTTATCGAAGTTCCCATCTTTAACGAGACCATGCGGCATAGACCGAAGAATAAAGCATTCAACTGTTCCTTTTAGCCGCACTACTCCTGGACCACCTGTCTATTGCAAACCGCGACGATTGGCACCAGCTCGCGTAAAAGTGGCTAAAGAGCAGTTTGACGAAATATTACAGGATGGAACTGCTTGACGCTCCGACTCACCGTGGGCATCTGTTTTGCACTTGACGCCAAAGAATGATGGTTGGAGACCCTATGGGGACTACCACGCCCTGAACAATCGCACCATACCAGATAGATACAAGATTCGCCATATCGAAGAGTACTCGCTTAGGCTCGCAGGCTGCTCAGTTTTTTCTAAGCTCGATCTGGTTAAAGCTTTTAGCCAGATACCCGTGTTTGAGGGAGACATAAAGAAAACAGCCATAACGACACCTTTCGGACTATTGGAGTTTCCCTTTATGTTTATGTTTGGTCTAAGGAACGCGGTCCAAACATTCCAGCGTTTTCTGGACGAGGTATTACGCGGTCTAGATTATTGCTACTCCTATATCGATGATATATTCGTTTACTCTCGCTCTCATGCAAAACATCACGAGCATCTGGTTCAAATTTTTAAGCGTCTCACTGTACTCACTGACAAACAAAACAAAAATGTTCGTTCGGGAAAGAAGAAGTGGTTTTTTTGGGGTACACTATTTCTGCACAAGGTACTCGCCCATTGGAAGACAAGATTGCTGCTATCAAACAATACCCTCCGCCCAAAACAGCAAAAGGTTTAAGACGATTTCTCGGCATGGATAATTATTACCGTCGATTTTTACGCAGCGCCGCCGCGGAGGATTAGGCTCCACAACATGCTATATTAACCGGTCCAAAAGTTAAGGGTGGAACGATCCTGACCTGGACTCCGGAACTGTTACAGATATTCGAAAAATGTAAGTCGAACCTTTCTAATGCAAGCCTTTTAACACACCCAGTTTTAGATGCACCGCTTGCCCTAGTCACAGATGCATCAAATACAGCCATGGGTGCGGTTCTGCAGCAATTGGTTGACGATCACTGGCAACCATTATCCTTCTTTTCACGGAAAATGAATAAAACCCAATCGTTATACAGTGCGTATGACCGGGAATTGTTAGCCATTTATGAGAGTGTGAAATATTTCAGACACATGGTCGAGGGCCGCCATTTTATTATATTTACCGATCATAAGCCTAAATAACCTTTGCTTTTGAACAAAAAAATTGTCAATGTTCTCCCCGCCAGTTCAATCATTTAGATTTTATTTCTCAGTTTACGACGGATATCCGGCACATCTCAGGGAAAGATAACCTGACTGCTGATTCCTTATCTAGAATTGAAGAAATTTCCAGCCCTCCGAGTCCTGAGACAATTTCGCGTATGCAGGATGGGGACACAGAACTGAAGCAGCTCCTTGACAGTAATACGGCACTAAAATTGCAGCGAGTCCCGATTTCAGGTACAAAATATTTTCTCTACTGCGACACCTCTCTTCAAAAACCTCGTCTTTATGTTTCGAAGACATTACGACGTGACGTTTTTAATGGTATACATGGACTTAGCCACCCAGGTGTAAAAGCTACTACTAAGCTAGTTACTGAAAGATTTCTCTGGCCCTCCGTGGGGAAAGATTGTCGTATCTGGGTTCAAACATGTCAGAAGTGTCAACGCTCGAAGGTATAACGACATACATCTGCACCATAAGAACCTTTAATCTTACTGGCTCCAGATTTTCACAAGTCCACATTGACCTGATTGGACCACTACCACCGTCAGCAGACTACAAGTATTGTCTCACGGCCATTGATAGATTTACTCGTTGGCCTGAGGTCATACCTTTGTACGACATAACAGCCGAATCGGTAGCGAAAGCATTCTACGAATCTTGGATCGCTCGCAGATTGTAACCACAGACCAGGGCCGCCAGTTTAATTCTCAATTGTTCAGGTCACTTACAGATTTATGTGGTATTCAGCTGAAACACACTTGTGCCTATCATCCAGCAGCCAACGGTATGATTGAACGACTGCATCGTACCCTGAAAGCAGCCATCATGGCTCATGAAACCAACCGCTGGACAGACATTCTACCAAGCGTGCTCTTAGACATCTGGTCAGCTTGGAAGGAAGATCTCCAATGTTCTGCTGCCGAAATGGTATATAGTGTGCCAGTGCGGTTACCTGGTGAGTTATTTCATTCAGTTTCTCGTGACACTGCAACTTCATCCGATTTCATCGACCAACTCCGACAGCATATAAATCCATAAAAATGAAGTTTAGCCAATAACAATGGCAAATTTATAGTATCAAAAGCGCGTGAAAAATCAAGAAGCTAATATGGTACCTTCACCGGCATCTTGTGCTCTCAATATATTATCAAGTACGTTAGCTAGAGCAGTGGAAGTACTTCTACCTTTTCTAAATCCTGATTGGACACAAGAAAGAATGTCATTTGTTTCTAAATAGTGTGTGAGTTGACAACACACTACTTTTTCTAACACTTTTCATAGATAAGGTAATACACTAATGGGCCGTAAATCGCTTTTATTAATTGGGTTATCAACTTTTAAATTGGTTTTACAATTGATTTCTGCCATAGCTTAGGAAAGGTAGAAGTCCGTATAGAGGTATTAACTATATTTACGATTGAATCAGAAATAAACGGCAAACCACTTAAAACCATTTCTATGGAAATACCGTCGGATCCTAAAGCCTTAGATTTAATACTCCGTATGGTTTTTATAATTGTTATCTCGTCCACCTGGTTAAGTGAGAAGACATTAGAAGAATGTCTATTATTACTGTAGAAATGTATTTGGGATAATGTCACGACACCATTTCCGGGCAAGCCGAGAAAATTTTTTAGTGCAAATAGTTAATTTATATGGTTCCTGGGTTTTACTAACATTATTCGGTTTCGGTAAGTGTTAATTTTCTTTTATAGTTCACATATATTAGTTAGTAAGTTAAAGTAAGTAGTAGTTAGTACAAATGGATGTCGACCCTCCTCCTGAACCTCCCGATCCCGGGGGGTTGGAAACTGGTATTGACGGTTCGAAATCTTCCGCTCGGAAACGTTCTGGGGATAAATCCTCCGTTTCACCCGATTCCTCCTCTAAGAAGACAGTCACTCATCCCACTACCGCAAATCCTTCCATCCAGACTGTATATGTCAATCCCGCCTTTACTGATGGCCCTAAAAGTTATGCTAATGACGATAAGGGCCCATTCATAGTTCATGTCTCACGTGAAGTTGCTGACCCAGCTGCAGGAAAATCTATTCGTGCAATTAAATTCGGTCAATTCTTGCATAAGCATAAAATTGGCTCAATTGTTAATGATGGGGTAAAAAATGTTGGCCGGAACAGAATTGAAGTACAATTCTCTACAGCTCAATCAGCGAATAATTTTTTAAATAACCCTGTCTTGGAACTTTGTAAGTACAAAGCAACATTACCAACTTACAATGTCACTAGAATGGGTCTTGTGAAAAGTGTACCGGTTGATTGGTATATGGAGGACCTTCTGGAGTCTGTCGAGCTTCCTCATGGTTGTGGGGAAATAATGAAACTGAGACGATTGAATCGAAAAAATGTCAATGAAGGAGTTGTGTCCTGCATCCCAACTCAGTCTGTAGTTATAACTTTAAAGGGCCAAATCCTGCATAATAAAATTTATTCCTATCATACCTCCCTCCCGGTTGAAACCTATAATCTTCCTACCATCATTTGTTTGAACTGCTGTCGTTATGGCCACATCAAGACACAGTGTAGATCCACACCCAGATGTTTTAAATGCTCACAATCTCATACAGGTGACTTGTGTGAGGTTAATAAGGAAAACTCTACATGCCTTCACTGTTCTGGAAAACACTTTGCCACGGATAAAGATTGTCCAGAGTACTCACGGCAGCAATCAATAAAAATTGTTATGTCTCAGGACAACATCTCTTACATGGAGGCAGCCTCTCGCTTCCCAAACGTCCGCAGATCCTACGCTGAGATTGCAAAAGAGATGTTCTCCCCTCCTGTGTACACTCCGCCAAGCCCTAGTTCTCCCTCTAGCCCGTCATCTAAATCCACTCCTCTTCCTAATAGATCATATAGACAGACCGTCTTCCGTTCTCCTCCCCCTAGAGTTCCTCTAGGAAAGGGGTACGATAAACATGCCCATCAAGCCATAGTTGGTAATTGCTCCTCCTCGTCTCCAAATGGTTGTGCCCTGAATGTTGGTAACCCCTCCCCTCCTAATAACAATACCAACTTACTAGAATTATTAATTCAAACTCTCCTAAGCATCCTAAGTACATGTAATGAAATTCCTCTACCGTCCAACGCTGCTAATGATTTAACTCAACTCTTCAATATATTCAAAAATGGCCCCAATCAGATTCCTTCAGTGGAACTCTGTAAGAGTGTCCGTCATAAGAAACCTGATCTCCTCTCTCTTATTAATTCTCATAAACCTGTCATTGTTGCCCTCTTTGAGACATGGTTGATCCCCGGTTCCCGTTTTCGGATTCCGGGTTTTTCCTGTTTTAGGGATGAAAGAAATGACGAGTATGCAGGTTGTGCCATCCTTATCAGGCACTCTGTCCCCTTCTCCCAAATTCCTCTTCCCCCTTTTAGCCAGCATATCAATGCCGTGGCTATAAAGGCCTTCAATATTTCTTTTTTATCACTTTACATTCCTCATCCTAATCCTTCTCTTGCTCCTGAATTACTCTCCATTTTCTCTTCCCTTCCATGCCCCATTCTTGATTCTTGATTCAGAGATTTTAACTCCCACCATATATTATGGGGCTCCTATTACTGTGATGGATTTGCTCCCTTGTTGGTGGACATTGCTGAGGATGTAAATTTATGCATTCTTAACGATGGCTCGCCGACTCGTAGAGTTTACCCAAATCAGAATCCTCGTTCCGCTGTTGATCTAACCCTATCATCTCCCTCCCTATCCTCACAAATCTCTTGGAATATCCTCCCATCATCATTTGGAAGTGACCATTTCCCTATCCTTCTTTAACTTAATAACAGATCCTTCACACTCATCAAATCATGCCCACTCTTAAAATATAGACTCAACAACGCTAATTGGTTAGCATTCGCTAACTCGGTTGATGCCATGTTGGACTTTCTCCCTAATTTTGTGAATGATGAGAATGTCGTTGCCTGCTACGAACTTTTTCTTAATGCGATCAAGTCCTCTGTTGATGCCCATTTTCCTTTAAAAAATAATAATAAAAAGACTTTGCTTTCCCCTCCTTGGTGGGATGAGGAATGTAATGTCATGGTCCAACAGAGATCTGAAGCCGAAGAGTCATACACAGTCTCTATGACTCCACAAAATTTCATCAAATATCAGCGTATTGATGCCAAAATTAAAAGACTGTTTTCAAAAAAGCAGGGTTGGACCAACTTCTGTGAATCCCTCCGTCCTTAAGAAATTTAGCCGTTCCCTTAACACAGAAAATCCAAATGCCAATATTCCCTCCATATGGCTTAATGATTTTGCTGCCAAGCTCGCACCCCCCTTTGTCCCAGACAAGGATAGCTTTTTTAAACTGCAACCAACATCTGCATTAGATGATATGGATAGCCCCTTTACTCTCTCAGAACTCCATACAGCCCTGAAGGGACTTAAGGACTCGTCACCAGGGGATGATGGCGTGCCCTACTCTTTCATAATTAACCTTAGTGATAAAGCTAAATGTGTCTATTTGAATTTAATTAATGCTTTTTTCTCAGCAGGAATCGTCCCGGAATCTTGGAAGTCCCAAATTATTATCCCCATTCTCAAACCAGGAAAAAGCCCATTGGACCCAAGTTCTTATAGACCCATTGCTTTATCATCTACATTAGTAAAAGTAACTGAACATCTCCTGAAAAACCGCTTGGAATGGATAATGGAAAGCAGGAATATTCTCTCGCCCTCTCAATTTGGCTTTCGAAAGGGTTTGAGCACTCTTGATAGTCTCAGCATTTTTACGACAGACATTCGAATAGCCTTCTCTAACGGACTCTCCGTTAGAGAAGGCTATTCGACCTTGTGGGTGTTTTTCTAGATATTACTTCTGCATATGATAATGTTCTTCTTCTGGTACTCAGGCAAAAATTGCAACAGCTGAGTATCCCTCCGAGGATTATTCATTTCATACGTAATCTGCTTTTTTGCAGATCAATTTCTGTTAAATACCAAAATTGTATTCTGCCCCTCCGATTCGTCTGGAAAGGTCTCCCGCAAGGCTCAGTCCTCAGCCCTCTGCTTTATAGCATTTATACTCACGATCTCGAGCTGTCAGTTATTAACATAACTTTTGTAACATTCTTCAATATGCTGATGACATTGTTTTATATCTTAGATCTCCTTCAGTCCAAAACTTAACATTGCAATTAAACTCTGCTTTGCATTATCTTGACCTATGGCTCTCTGACCATGGCTTATCTTTATCAGTAGATAAGACTCAGTTGCTTTTACACGAAAAAGGTTAATCCCCGTCTTTGATCTGTTTCGTGGGGATCAGCGTATCAACTTTGTCAATAAGGCGAAATTCTTAGGCATCATACTCGATAACAAGCTGAACGGAATTTGTCACTCTGAGCATATTATCAAAAAATGTGAAAAAGGCATTAACGTCCTTAGAGCAGTCTCAGGTGTCTGGTGGGGAGCTCATCCCTATTCTCTCAAACTACTGCACAATGCAATAGTTCGTAGTCATTTGGACTATGGACTATTTGTTTTAGACCCATTTAATAAATCTGCATCCGATAAACTCAATAAAATCCAACATAAATGCCTTAGAATAATTATAGGAGCTATGAAGTCTTCTCCTACTAACGCCCTGCAAGTTGAATGTGTTGATCCTCCACTTCAACTGAGAAGACAATTTTTATGCGACCGCTTTGTGGTAAAATCATTACAGCTGTCCTCTCACCCTCTCTGGTCCCGTTTAAATATACTTTCCCAACTATGCGATCGCCCTAATAGTAAATCCTTGCTATTAGACAGTTTTTTAAAATTTACAAAACTCCCTCATCCTATATTAAGATTCAATCTTAATCCTCTTTTTTCCATTCCATTTAGAGCTCTTGTCCATAATCCTCCAATTGTCACAGACCTTGGTCTAATCAAAGGAGCCCCTGATACAAATGTTAAGTTTTAAAGAATTTTTCATCAAAACTGGTCAAACCACCTCCAGATATTTACTGATGCCTCTAAAATATCCCCTGATAGCTGTGTCGGTTCAGCCTGTTGGATACCCAAATTCAAAATTATCCTCCAATTTAAATCCCCTCCTGAAACATCATTTTTTTCCGGTGAAGCGATTGCTATTCTGGAAGCAATCATATTTGCCCACTCACATAACTTAAGACAGACTGTAATTCTGACAGACTCTCTGAGCTGCCTGCTCGCAATTAGGGAAAATCCGTTTCGTAGCAGGCGAAGATTTTTTATCATTCTTAAGATCAGGGAAGCTTTGCTTGCCTGCCATGAAAAAGGGTTGGAAATATTATTAGTCTCGATACCAAGTCACTCTGGTATAACAGGCAATGACTCTGCAGACTCGTTCGCTAGATCTGCTATATCATCTGGTTTATCTAATCATTTTAAAAATTCTACTCAGGACTTGTGTGCTCTAGCGAAAACTCACCTCGATAAATCCTGGAACTCTCTTTGGAAAGCATCATCAAAATCGAAGGGTAAATTTTATGCTTCTCTTCAACCAGACATTCCAAGGCGACCTTGGTTTTCACTTCACAGGCAAGCTAATCGTTGGGTCACCACAACCATCTGTCGTATACGCCTTGGTCATACATGTACTCCCATACATCTGCGAAAAATTAAAGTTAGAGATCATTCTTTGTGTGAATGTGGTCTAGACGAAGGTTCCTTATCCCATATACTGTTCTCCTGCCCCAATCTCATATATCCTATGTACGACGTTCTTCCTCCTAAAGTCCCTCGCCCTATTAACGTTGAATGTTTGTTAATGTTTGTGTTTAGTCCATTTTGTAAATTTCTATGTAAATATATTGAACGTAATAAGATTAAGTTGTAAATTATTTTGTTATTGTTGTTATGCATTTTAATAGTAGTTGCCTTATTTTATTAACTTTGTATGTAATTATTATTGTTGTGTTGTTTTAGGTTATGGGTCTCCAATTCGTCTAGTGCTATTATGCCTTCAAAATTAATTTGAGCATGTAATCTCGACCGAACCGATCAATCTCCATCGTGTCTTTTCCATCGCACGTGACATTGGCGATATAATCTGTGCCTATTTGGCACAAATAAAAGCCACAAAAAAAAAGGACTTTTCTCTCTATCGATTGCCATTATAACCTCAGATTTCAAATCCTTATAGTGTGCTATGTGAGTATCTTTGCGAGTATATCGAGATCTTCTATGAGCTTCATTTCGAGTGCGAATCATTTCATTAATATTGTAAGTGATCCACGGATATTGGGATTCCTTAAAAAGCCCACAGATCTGAGCCAGGTTTCGTTTAGGGCCATAATATCGACATCGTGACGGTTCATAGCCAACATAGAGTAATATGATATTAGGGTATAGAGTTATCACTCTAGGCTATCTATCAAAGTATGGAAACAAGCGCTCCAAGCGTTAAGTGGCCTAACTACTTTTCTCGTATATATAACTATAACTTACCGTATATATACCGTACCGTATATATACCGTACCGTATATATACCGTACCGTATATAGCTCCCTGCCAATACTTTATTCATTTTTTAGATTTTAGAGGATAATTTTATTTAACACAAGTTTTTTTCTCTTTCATTATAATATCGATTAATAAAATATACTCTAGATTTTACTTTTCAATACTGAAAGAGAAGAAAACTTATGTCAAAATAAAAATAAAAAACAACTATTCATTTTTTTCTTTTATTATAATATTTAAGGGCACAATTCTGAATAAAATTGTCTTTTTCGATGTCTTTTCTCACACCACTTAATATACGATTAGTATTTTTACACCAACTGTATAAAAATAAATTACAAGACAAATCAATTAAGTATTTGGACAATTGAGGACCATGTTTGTCACAGTTAATAAAATTAAAATGCACCATGATTAAAGTTTTTATATATTTTTTTTTATATTATACATATAGCTTTTACTTTTTAAAATAAATAAAATCATATCTTGGATATTTGACAACATTTCAATAGCTTCCTTTGATGGGTATGTGAGTAGATTTTTGCCTTTTATTCTTTCTTTTCTAAGTGTAAATTCAAATTCATTAAATTTATTGGAACTTACATTTGATTTACAATTTTGAAATATATTTTTTCTTCCTTGCTTAATCACATACCCTGTTACATATTTTAATATTAGATCCTTTGGAGTGACTACACAAATTGTTTACTAATACAGAGGCAAAGGCTATTTCGAATCCAGCACATGTAGGATTTGTATTGCGTACCCCATGACTGCGAATTGACCCAAAAAAGTTCTCCAAAGGATCCTGATTGAAATATCTCATCCAAAATAACCTCTAACTGTAATCCTTTTCCAGTTTTTTTTTAATAAATTCAACATTCTCAATTGTCCAAATCCAATTATTTATAGATGGCACACTATTTGAATTGCCCTGTTTATCAATAAATTTCATGGTCTTTAGGACCTGTTTTGCATCAGTCCATATATTTTTATGGGAGGAAAATGGAATTACAGCACCCAGCAATGGCTTCCCTGGATTTTTCTGTGCATTTCCATAACTGCCATTTAGTGAATCGAAGAGGTCGTCAAAGAATTTTATAATATTTGCAGTACCTCTCATTTCTTCAGGGATGATTTTATGATCTGCAAAAATGTAAACAACATGTAAGTTCAAAATTATGCATATTTAGGACTCTGTATGAAAGTGTAAATGAGAACCTAAGTGTTGCTTACCTGCAAAATATCCCATACACGTGGCAACATTTGCACTAAAAACCTGGGATGCACATAGGACCTTTATTTTTTTAATTTTTCCAGGAATCACGTGGTTTTCTGTTAATTTTGGTAAAAATCTTAACCCTTTAAATCCTGGATTTTCTTCATACAATTGTATTATATGATCCCATTTACCAATAAATTTTTCATTATCAATTTCACAAATAATGTTTTTGTGAGCATATTATTTCTGATTCCCTTTAGCATATGTGGAACGTCAAATAGTGGTGCTATTTCTTTATTATTTATAATAAATATGTTATCTTTTAGCTCCTTATTATTTCTCAAATGCATAATTCTCGTATCATTTACTAAGTCTTTGATGGCACCTACATTTAAAGCCCCCTGATCACAAATGGTTGCTATGACATTGAACCCAGCTGATTGCACTTCATTAATTATTTAACTTTTAATTTGTTTTTTTTTTTAATTCTATTTTAGGAGTACTCCCACTACAAAATGTATAGGCAAGTGGCTGTTTATAATTTTTATTAATTCCTCGCAGCATAAATACCAAAACATGGTCAGCAATTTTATTTTCTGCTGTTATACCATCATCAACAAATCCTCTAATTAAATCTTTTTTTTTATTATAATCAAAATGAGGTGTTAGTTGCATTTCATCAAATAACACAACACATAATTTGTCAATCTCTGACATTTTTGCACCCTTTTTCTTAAGACTTGCAAATATACTGGCATTTATGCCTGGTTGCAGACCAGCGTTGGATATCATGCGGCTTAATGTGACAGGAGCAGGCAAAACTAAAATATTCCTAAACCACCTATATGCTCTAGGGCCCATTTTATAAAATGCTAAAGATAAATTTTTTTCTTCTTTGGTATGCCTTCTTCCAAATTTTCCTTTATTCGCCTGCTTTAATTGTAGCAACAATAAAATCATTGCAGCAGATGTGAAATTGTTTGTTGCTTGAATTAATGAGGCATTTTCAGTTAAATCTAAGGCCTTTTTCAACTTATTCTTTAAGTCATCTTTGCTTTTTTGAAGTTTCTTAATTTTTTGCTTTAAATAGGATAAATAGGATGGATGGGTTACCCAGCAAACCTGCAAGAAGAATAAAACATTAATGATGGTTATCAAAGAAAGAAACAAATTTAGACTAAAGTACAGTCTCATTCATAAAGGAAATTATGAATTTATAATCATGCACTATAACATGTTACTGTAGAAATTGGGGTGTTATTTAAAATTTGAAAGTAATATAAACACATATATGTATTTTAATTTCAATTCCACAACCTTACTGAAAAAATGCACATCTAACATTTTGTAAAATCTAGTAAATCTAATAAATCCCTCCTAATCTAGTAAATCCCTTGCCATTCTCATAATTTTTAATACAAAATATTACCTACCCTTTGAAGCAGATTGTTTGCCTTTAACTTTTAAAATTTTCTTTGATGTCAATGAAACTGTAAAAAAAAAAATATATACAGTTTTTGAGATGATTGCTTATATTTATTCAAGATGTTACTGCATAACATATTTTAATATCATATGCAAAGTTATTATTATGAGGATAATGATGATAAAGACACAATACTTACAGGAACATGAGAGTTTGCTAATATCTATGACTTCAGTTTCATCTGACCGATAAGTTTTTTCAACATTTATATTGCCAATTTCTTGCTGAGGTTTCCTATGTGTCACAAAAATACCTGTAATAAATAAATATTATAATTATAATAAAATTTATTCTATTTAATATAGTAATAGAGGCCTAGCACAAGATTAATTATAATTTAGGATCAATATTTATCATTTAACGGACATAAATAAACATAAAGCAATAACAATTATAAATTATTTTGTATATTTTTAAATATAATAATAATAATAATAAATAACTTTATTGCACACATAATACAATCAAAGAAAATCACACAGATACAGCAAGAAGCAAACTTAACACTAACATACAAAGCGTGCAAAGTTATCATTGAACAGTGATCTCTACCAGACGGCCCTAAAGAAAGAAGCTTGCAAACTCAACGGGCTAGTGCAAAATAAATCGAAACAAAACAATATAAATACACAATAAATATCATGTCGTCCACACCGCATCCGGTGACGGCGACTCCTATAAATTACGCTGGTGGGCTCTAATATGGCTGGCCATATTAGCCATATTAGCCACAATAAATATACATACATAAATACATAACAACTATATATACATACACATATAAGATACATACATATATAAAATAAATAAATAAAGTAAATGATATTGATAATAATTATGATTAACAAGATATAACACACATAGTACCTACAATTAATCACATAATTCATGTACCTAATACCTCCAAAAATAAAATAAAAGTTATGTTAAGGATAAGTAGAAGTTTTTAACGCGAGTTTTAAAAATACATATTGATTGAGATTGTCTAATTTCAAATGGAAGAGAATTCCACAATCTAACTGCTTTTATCGTAAATGAATTGAAATACGATTGTGTTTTGCATAATGGCATGCTCAATTTATTATCTTCTTGTGAACGTAGATTTATATTCGAGGAAAGATCAGCACGGAAGGAGAAACGTTCTTTTAAATAAAGAGGAGAGTAAGGGTTGAATAGAGTAGAGTATAGGAGAGAAACAGTATGTTGGTTGCGACGAAGCCCTACTGGGAGCCATCCGACAATCCAAATGACTGAGTCCAGTCGGTAATTATCTTGAGGTTACTATTCAGTTTATCGATAGCCGCTGTAATGTCTTCAACTGGAGTCGTCACATAGATTTGTAGGTCGTCCGCGTAAAGATGGAAGGGAAGAGTTAGAAGTTCAGTGACAGTATTGATATAAATGGAAAACAAAAGAGGGGAAAGACTTCACTTCCCTGAAGAACTCCAGCACTAAGACAGCAATACGAGGAATGACGGTCCCCAGCTCGAATACACTGTTGTCGACCAAACAAGTAAGAACGGAACCATTCTACAACATTTGGCGATAAGTTCATGGATTCTAATACGGCCAACAGGATGTCATGGTCAACCGTATTAAAAGCGTTACTAAAGTCCAATAAGGCTAATATAGTAACATGCTTTTGATCCATTGCGAACCGGACATCGTCAAAAACCTTTGCAAGTGCCGTCACAGTGCTGTGGCCAGGTCGGAAGCCGGATTGGAACGGACTTAGGATGCTGTGTCGTGTTAGAAAAAGGTTAAGTTGGGAATGAACAATACGTTCAACGTTAGACAAGAAAGAGAGGATAGAGATAGGACGATAATGTGAAGGTAAAGTCGGGTGAGGGAGTTTAGGAATAGGGATAACGTGAGCAAAGCGCCAAACATTAGGAAAAGACATACAGGAAAGAGAGTAATTAAAAATGTGACAGATAATAGGTGCTACTTCGTCGAGGACAAGTACAATCATTTTGCGACTAATCCCATCGCTACCAGTGGCATCCGATGAGATAGAAGCTACATTTTTATAAATTTCATCGGTGGTTATAGGTTCAAAAGTAAAATTGGGATAGTTGGGTTTGATCCGTGACTTAAGGAGGGAAATGGTTGACGCTTTATTGTAATTTTGTGAGGCAATATTGGCAAAATGATTATTGAGGGAATTTAAATCAGTGTCAGGAGAAATGGTTACCCTGGATCGACCAATACCCATTGAGTTTAAAAAATTCCAAACATCTGATGTGCTCCTATTATTTATAGAAACATGCACATATTTTCTTTGAGCATCTCTGCAAACCCTATTACACCTATTACGCAGTCTTTTATATGTATTTAGGGTTTGTTCAGTCGGTCTAGATTTATACTTGGACTTAGCAGCATTACGTTGCGTCATCAGCGTTCTAATATCACCATTTAGCCACGGTGTCGGAAGATGTTTAAGCTTAATTGGTCTGAGAGGAGCATGTTTGTCACATAATTCAATGAGAAGCGAGTTGAAAATACTCAGCTTTTCATCTATCTTATTTTATTTAACCATTTATTAAACTTGCCAGATACATAGAAGGTGAAAATGTGTACACAGAAAAAATAAGTTTAAAAGGTATACTTATCCCTAGAAGAGATTTCTTCCAGTATACCCAAGAAAGAAGAAACATAGACAGGAAAGTTAAAAGGTACACAAGCAAAATCATACAACAGGAGAAAAGTTACAAAACCACAAAAAAAATAAACTAAATTAAAACTAAAATTACAAAAAAAAAAAAAAATATTAAAATAATTATAAAATAATAAATAATGAATATATCTAAATATAAATACATATACAAACATATAAATAAATAAATATGTTTATGCCATTTTACCATGAATCAACATTGGGATAAGAAATACTCTTTCAATTTCTTTTTGAAAATGTAAAAGGACTTACTAGTGCGAATTGTAAACGGCAGCGAATTCCACAATCTCGCTGCATTAACAGTGAAAGCGTTAGAGTAAAAATTGGAAGTATGGGATGGGATACGGAGTAGAAGCTGGATATTGCGTGAGTATCCCTGCGAAGTCTTATAGGAAGCCACTTGAGTTCAGCTCGATATTTTGAGACATGGTCAAATTTGCGGAGTCCGAAGATGTAGCGAATACAAAGGTTTTGTAGCCTCTCAAGCTTATTAAGTAGTTCTTCAGAAGTGTCAAGGAAGCAAGAATCAGCATAGTGTAGGATAGGTAGCAGAAGAGACTGGACAAGAAGAATTTTAGTTTTGATGGGAAGGTAGTACTGCAGGTTTTTTTTAGGGAGTGAATAGAAAAGTGAAGCTTTTTACTTACCTCGTTGACATGCTTAGACCAGGACAGGTCATTACTAAAATGAAGACCTAGATTTTTAGCGGAATCGGTATAATTAATTGCTATGCCGTTATACACCAAAGGAGAAATATGGTTTAAAGTTTTGAGCATATTACGACTACCAATAACCAAAGCCTGTGATTTCGTGGGATTTAGCACAAGTCCGAACCGCTCAGCCCAGCTGTGTATACGTCTAAGATCTTCATTAACCCCGGCAATAGCTGTTGTAGCATCCACAACACTAAAGTGGTGATACAATTGTAGATCATCAGCGTAAAGATGAAACTTAGAAGAAATTACCGCAGATATAGTGTTAATGAAGATAGAAAATAATAGAGGAGATAGAACACCGCCTTGAGGAACACCTGATTTCAGATTGCACCAATTTGAGTGAAGCTCACCCAATTGAATGCACTGCGAGCGTCCTCGAAGATAAGACTCGAACCAGCTACATGAAGAGGAAGAAACATTTAATGACCTGAGCACGCTTAACAGAACGTCGAAGTCTACCGAATTAAATGCATTACTGAAGTCAAGTAATACGACCACAGTAAGCTGGCGATTGTCCATAGCATGTCTAATGTCTTCTGTTACTTTTAGAAGGGCTGTTACAGTGCTGTGTCCAGGCCGAAACCCAGACTGCCAAGGATTGATAGGAAAGGAAGGATTGAAATAGGGCGATAATGTAATGGGGAAGTAGGGTGGGATATTTTAGGTAAATATATATTTAGGTAGTTCCATACTGACGGAAAGGTAGATGAGTTAATGGAAAAATTAAATATATATGTCAGTACTGGAAGGAGCTCAGGAAGAATGAGAAGGATCATTCTGGAACAAATCAGGTCACAACCAATTGCTGCTGATTTAATGGACATTATGTGCCTCCTCACATCATTTTCGGCAACTGGCTGTAGAGAGAATGAAGAACATAGCGGTAATATAGATTTGGATAAATCCGAAATGGTTTTTGTTTTTGTGAAATCATCCAAAGTTACAGGGGATGTGGAGAAGTGTGAGTTTAATGCATTCAGATCCACTGAATTGTCACCAGAAAAAGGAACTTTACCAATGCCGAAAGATTTTAGGAAACTCCAGACCTGCTTGCTGTCGGAATTGTGGATAGTGTTGTGGATGTACCTTCGCTTAGCTTCGCGACATAATTTATTGCATCGGTTGCGCAACAATCTGTACCGGTCTAAGTTATCAACCGTTGGAAATTTCTTAAGGCGAGCTTAAGCTTTGTCGCGCTTAGCCATCATTTCCCTAACACTGTCAGTAATCCAGGGCGCAGGACGATGTTTTATTCGAATACGTTTAACGGGAGCATGAACGTTATACAGATCGTTTAATTTCAATTAAAAACTTCAACTTTTAAATCCATCGTATTTTCATTAAAGACTTGCGCCCATTCAATACTGACTACATCACTTTTAAGCTTACTTATGTCAATCTGGTTAAAGCAACGACGAACTGCGTAAGGAGCCTTGGTTTTGGAAGGATGGACTTTATAGGAAATAAATATAAGGTCATGATAGGAAAAGCAGGATGGGAGTTGACCATGCATAGCCACATCGTCAGAAAGGGAAACAATGATAAGATCAAGTATAGAAGGTGTTGTGTTAGGGAAATGATGTGTTGCAGACAAGGGAAGAGAGTACAAGCTTAAGGAAGACAGAACTGAAAGGAGCTTACGAGAACGGCTGTCGTTTTTCAGCAAACAGGTGTTAAAATCTCCCATCAGCAGAAGGTGATCATATAAAGGACAAAGGTTATTAAGGATATTATCTAAAGTGGAGAAGTAATTAATATGGATAGATGGACTATAAAGAACACCTAGAAGTGTTTTGGAGTGGGCTAGGACAATTTCAAGAAAAAGGAATTCTGCTGATTCGGAGTATTGGGTGGGTGAGGATAATATAATTTTGTAGGGAATGTCGCAACGCAAATAAATTGCTACACCACCACCACCTTTTCCAGTTCTGTCATTTCTAATCAACTTGTATCCAGGTAGGGTAAATTGAATAGAAGGAAGCGAAGGCTTTAAGAAAATTTCAGAAATTAGGATGGCATCTACTTGACTATTACTGAATCACTCTGAAAGATCTGAAAAATGTTGTTGCTATAAACGCTCAGAGTATCCCTGCACTCTGAGCGTTTATAGCAACAATATTGAGAAGGTCGGGCGTACCATCGCTTCCAGCACTAAAAAATTCGTCACTAGAAGAAGAGTAAGTAATATCCAGTTGATCGGCAAAATCCATAGCTATAATATATATAACATAAAAATATTAATATATATATATATATATATATATATATATATTAGATATTAAAAAAGAAAAACTAAACTAATAATTAAAATGCTTAAAGAATATTTAAAAAAAATAAAATCTACTTAGCATTTAGCACACCACTCAAAATTACAATAACAAATAAGTTGCACAAAAAAAAAATATCTAAATAAGAACAAGAAAAACAAATTAAAACTAAAAATCACAACCAAACATATAGCGAACTATGTGACAAACTTTATAAATGCACTGCCACTGTCAAGGGTCAAAAGTCACATCACAGTGTTCTAAGTCAATGTCATATGCAATGACAATGACTCGTGCTATTTATCAAACAAGTATTATTAAGTTTTTTTTCGCCTGCGTTAGCTTTAGAGATATCTGTTGAGATATATGTGTTATAATAATCATTTTGTGTTGTTCTTTCAATAATTTTTAGTGCAAATAGTTAATTTATATGGTTTTTGGGTTTTACGAACATTATTAGGTTACGGTAAGTGTTAATTTACTATTATTGTTATCATATATTAGTTGGTAAGTTACAGTAGTTAAGAATGGATGTTGATCCCCCTCCTGAACCTCCTGATCCCGGGGGTTTTGAAACACCTATTGAAGTGACTAAATCCTCGGCTCGTAAACGTTCTGGGGATAAGTCCTCTGTTTCTCCCGATCCCTCCTCCAAAAAAACAGTCATTCATCCTACCACTGCAAATCCTTCCATACAGACTGTGTATGTCAATCCCGCTTATACCGATGGTCCTAAAAGTTACGCTGAGGACGATAAGGGCCCCTTCATTGTCCATGTCTCCCGAGAAGTCGCTGACCTAGCCGCAGGTAACTCAATACGTGCTATTAAATTCGGACAATTCTTACACAAGCACAAAATTGGCTCTATAGTTAATGATGGGGTCAAAAATGTAGGTCGTAATAAAATTGAAGTCCAATTTTCCACTGCTCAATCGGCTAACAATTTCTTAAAAAACCCTGTTTTAGATTTGTGTAAATATAAAGCAACTTTACCGACTTATAATATTACACGAATGGGTCTAGTCAAGGGCGTTCCGGTTGACTGGTCTATGGAGGACCTTATAGAATCTATTGAACTTCCTCACGGTTGTGGGGAAATAATAAAATTGAGGCGATTGAACCGTAAAACCGTCAATGAAGGAGTTGTGTCCTGGATGTCCAAACTCAGTCAGTTGTGATAACTTTTAAGGGTCAAATTCTCCCTAATAAAATTTATTCCTTCCATACCTCCCTCCCGGTTGAAACCTATAATCTACCTACTATCATTTGCCTGAACTGTTGCCGTTATGGCCACATCAAGACTCAATGCAGATCCACACCCAGATGTTATAAATGTTCCCAATCTCACACAGGTGAGTTGTGTGAGGTTACAAAAGACAATTCTACATGCCTTCACTGTTCTGGTAGACACTTTGCTACAGATAAGGATTGTCCGGAGTATTCGCGACAGCACTCAATAAAGATTGTTATGTCCCTGGATAACATCTCGTACATGGAGGCAGCCTCTCGCTTCCCAAACGTCCGCAGATCATACGCTGAAATCGCAAAAGATATGTTCTCCCCTCCTTTGTATACTCCGCCAAGTCCTAGATCTCCCTCTATCCCTCCATCTAAATCCACCCCTCCTCCTAATAGATCATATAGACAGACCATCTACCGTTCTCCTTCCCCTAGAGTTACTCTAGGAAAGGGGTACGATATACATGCCCATCTAACCCTATCATCTCCCTCCCTTTCCTCACAAATATCTTGGAATATCCTCCCATCAGCATTTGGAAGTGACCATTTCCCTATCCTTCTGTCACTTAATAACAGATCCTTCTCGCTCCTTAAATCATCCCCACTCCTTAAATATAGACTTAAGAACGTTAATTGGTTAGCATACTCTAACTCTGTTGATGCCATGTTAGACTCCTTCCCTGACTTTGTGAATGATGAAAATATTTTTGCCTACAATGAACTTTTTCTTAATGCAATCAAGTCCTCCGCTGATACCCATTTTCCCTTAAGAAATGTTAATAAAAAGACTTTGCTTTCCCCTCCTTGGTGGGATGAGGAATGTAATGTCATGGTCCAACAGAGATCTGAAGCCGAAGAGTCATACACAGTCTCTATGACTCCACAAAATTTCATCAAATATCAGCGTATTGATGCCAAAATTAAAAGACTGATTTCAAAAAAGCAGGGTTGGACCAACTTCTGTGAATCCCTCAGTCCTCGGTCTCCACCTCAAACAGTTTGGACAAATCTTAAAAAATTTCGTCGTTCCCTTAACTCAGAAAATCCAAATGCCAATAATCCCTCCATGTGGTTGAATGATTTTGCTGCCAAGCTTGCACCTCCTTTTGTACCATGCCAGGATAGCTTTTTAACGTGGCAACCAACATCTACATTGGATGATATGGATAGCCCATTTACTCTGTCAGAGCTCCATACAGCTTTAAAGGGACTTAAGGACTCGTCACCCGGGGAAGATGATGTGCCCTACTCTTTTATAATTAACCTTAGTGATAAAGCTAAATGCGTCTATCTGAGCTTGATCAATGCTTTTTTCTCAGCAGGAATCGTCCCGAAATCTTGGAAGTCCCAAATTATCATCCCTATTCTTAAACCTGGGAAAAACCCATTGGACCCAAGTTCTTATAGACCCATTGCTTTATCATCTACATTAGTAAAAGTGACTGAACATCTCCTGAAAAACCGCTTGGAATGGATAATGGAAAGCAGAAATATTCTCTCGCCCTCTCAATTTGGCTTCCGAAAGGGTTTGAGTACTATCGATAGTCTCAGCATTCTCACGACAGACATTCGAATAGCCTTTTCTAACGGAGAGTATCTTGTGGGTGTTTTTCTTGATGTTACTTCTGCATATGATAATGTTCTTCTTCCGGTGCTCAGGCAAAAATTGCAACAACTGAGTATCCCTCCGAGGAGTACTCATTTCATATGTAATCTGCTTTTTTGTAGATCAATTTCTGTTAAACACCAAAATTGCGTTCTGACCCCCCCCCCCCCCGATTCGTCTGGAAAGGTCTCCCGCAAGGCTCAGTCCTCAGCCCTCTGCTTTATAGCATTTATACTCACGATCTAGAATTGTCTGTTAATAGCTTCTGTAATATCCTTCAATATGCTGATGACATTGTATTATATCTTAGATCTTCTTCCGTCCAAAACTTAACATGGCGATTAAACTCTGCTTTACATTATCTTGACCTATGGCTCTCTGACCATGGCTTATCTTTATCAGTAGATAAGACTCAGGCAGTTACTTTTACTCGAAAAAGGTTGATTCCCGTCTTTGACCTGTTCTGTGGGGATCGGCGTATCAACATTGTCAATAAGGCGAAATTTCTAGGCATAATACTCGACAACAAACTGAACGGAATTTGTCACTCTGAACATATTATCAAAAAATGTGAAAAAGGCATTAACGTCCTTAGAGCAGTCTCAGGTGTCTGGTCGGGAGCTCACCCATATTCTCTCAAACTACTGTACAATGCAATAGTTCGTAGTCATTTGGACTATGGGCTATTTTTCTTAGACCCACTCAATAAATCTGCCTCCGAAAAACTCAATAAAATTCAACATAAATGCCTTAGAATAATTATAGGAGCCATGAAGACTTCTCCTACCAACGCCCTGCAAGTTGAATGTGTTGATCCTCCACTTCAACTGAGAAGACAATATTTATGCGACCGCTTCGTGGCAAAATCATTACAACTATCCTCTCACCCTCTCTGGTCCCGTTTAAGCAAACTTTCCCAACTCTGTGCTCGTCCTAATAGTAAATCCTTGTTATAAGACAGTTTTTTGAAATTTTCCAAACTCCCCCATCCTATACTTAAATTCCATTTAAATCCTCTTTTTTCCACTCCATTTCGAGCTCTTGTTTTAATCCTCCAATTATCACAGATCTTGGTCTTATTAAAGGGGCCCCTGATACAAATGCTAAGTTCCAAAGAATTTTACATCAAAACTGGTCAAACCATCTCCTAATATTTACTGATGCCTCTAAAATATCCCCTGATAGCTGTGTCGGTTCAGCCTGTTGGATACCCAAATTTAAAATTGCCCTTCAATTTAAATCCCCTCCCGAAACATCCATCTTCTCTGGTGAAGCAATTGCGATTTTAGAAGCTATTCTTTTTGCCCTTTCCTATAACCTCAGACGTACGATAATTCTGACAGATTCTTTGAGTTGTCTCTTGGCAATTCAGGAAAATCCATTTCGTAGTAGGCGAAAGTTTTTCATCGTCCTTAAGATCAGGGAAGCATTGTTTTCCTGTCATCAAAAAGGGCTGGAATTATCGCTTGTCTGGATACCAAGCCATTCTGGTATATCTGACAACGATGCAGCAGACTCGTTTGCAAAAGCTGCTATCACATCTGGCTCTCTTGATTACTTTAAAAATTCAACTCAGGATTTGTGTGCTTTAGCGAAAACTCATCTGGTTAAATCCTGGAACTCTGTTTGGGAAGTTTCATCAAAATCTAAAGGTAGATTTTACGCATCTCTACAACCAGATATTCCAAGGCGACCTTGGTTTTCTCTTCACAGGCAAGCTAATCGTTGGGTCACCGCAACTATCTGTCGATTACGCCTTGGACATGCATGTACACCCGTTCATCTCTGCAAAATTAGAGTTCGAGATCACTCTTGGTGTGAATGTGGTCTCGACGAAGGTTCCTTATCCCATATACTGTTTTCTTGACCCAAACTCCTTCATCCCATTTACGACGTTCTCCCTCCCAAAGTTCCTCGCCCTATTAATGTTGAATGTTTGTTAATGTGTGTGTTTAGTCCACTTTGTAAATTTTTATGTAAATATATTGAGCGTAATAAAATTAAGTTGTAAATGTTTTTTGTGATTGTTCTCATTTGTTGTTTTAATAATAATGTTATTTGTTTATTTAATTATTTATTATTGTATTGTTTTAGGTTGTGGGCTAACTGAGTGTCTACTACTATTGTGCCCTTAAAATTAAATTAAGCCTGCAATCTCAACCGCACCGTTCAATCTCCATCGTGTCTTCTCCATCGCACGTGACATTGGCGAAATAATCTGTGCCTTCTTGGCACAAATAAAAGCCACATTAAATACAAATTTACTTTACCGACTAAAGCACAATTACATAAAAGTTGTAGTATCTACCCCGCAAAGTTTTGTAAACTTAAAAAGTTAGTTGCTGTAACCCGGCCAAATGAAAAATTTACTTGGAAGCATGAGATAACAAAGTGAACAATATTACTGAGGTTACAACTTACGTCTAACTTTTCTGGGGGATTTTACAATGATCTTTTCTTTCTCCTTATCGGCACTCTTGTTTACGGATCGGTCAGGCAAAGGTTGCGATTTCGAAGTTGAAGGATACTTGGAAACAACTGCATGAAGATCAGACAAAACTTCCACTTTGCGACGTGTTTTGTCAGGAAGCAGTATGATAATCTTGCCATCGGATGTCCAGCAACGGTTAACACCAAATTCTTTTCTTGCTTCCATGAAAACATGGTGTTTGGATCTCGTAAGGAATTCAGAAAGAGTGATACCGGTACCTTTAAGCAGAGTTTTTGAATTCCATACTAGCTGGCGTGTACTAAGGTTATTGAACCTAACCAAAATAGGCCTAGGTTTACCTTTACGAACCCCCAGCCGATGGCAAACTTGTATTTCACTCGGAGAAACGTCGGACAACTCTAAATGGCTGGATAATATGTTCATAATAACACTGCTGAGCGTCTCATTTTTCTCCTCAGCTACTCCATGAATAAGGACAACCTTTCTTCTTAAGTAAGCTTCATGACGTTCCAAACCAAGGGTCAGCATCTCAACATGTGACTTCATTAGTGTAAGAGTTTTCCATACAAAGGTTTTGAAGTCGAGAAACTCACTTGTCAACGATTTTAAATCCATTGCAGGAGCTGAGCAAGATGGGGAAAGCTTCTTTAGCCGGTCTTCGTAAACCTTCATACGCGAATCAAACATTTTGAAAATTTCATCAAAATTTGTTGACATCTGGAGTGATAGATCCATGTTTGTAATTTTTTATAGTATTAAAAGTGCTCTTCTGCGCAAAATAAAGTGAGATTTGGAAGGAGTGGTGTTTGTGTTTTATTAAAAGATTAATTCATGTAATAAATCTTAATAAAACAATAAAAAAAAAAATTGTTTAGGAGCAAAATAAAAAGATGTGTACAGTTGTCAGTCTACCTTCAATGTCGTAGCATTAACGTTGTAGCATTAAGAATTGCATCCCAATCGATAGACTGCAAGTCTTACATAAAGTTTGCATTATTAAAAATTTTAAAAGTGCGGCGCATGACTACCGTTGGCTTGATTTTAGGAGGACGAATCTTAAATGCCAGGTAGACTAAATCAATATAATGTGTTGTCAATTAAAAATTATCCTCCGTTTAAAGCTATATAGCTATAGGTTTTTTATTTATTAATTATGTTATTAATTTACACACAACAAGAGTGAGATCATTTTTTTTAAGGTTACTTATAGTCTAGGTATTTTAATTATATGATAAACTTTAATCACTATCTGTGTCTTTAGGCGCAGCAGTAGATGCAGGAGAGGAAGTATGTATTATTTTATACATACTAAAATTTAATTTGCGCAACATCTCGTCAGATGGTTTGAAATTGATACACGATTCAGCATCCTTAATATGCTGTGCAGCCAACAAAGTCCCATTTACAGTTTCTATCGTTAATTTGTTCCGAACTTTTGTTTTCATTAGATTCACGTGACTGAAAACTCGTTCACACTGAGCGTTGGAATGAGGAATGCATAAGGTGTCTAATACGAATTGTAATAATTCCTTATAATCTTGGCATACGTTTAACTCGCTCCAAATTTTGTCAGTCGGTAAAGTTAAATCAACATCATTGTATTTATCTGGAATTCTTCTCCACTGATCATCTATTTTTTGAATCAAAGTAATATTTTCTTTAGGTACTATTGTAGGTAATAAATCCACCAATGGAAATATTGAAGGAACTGATTCACGAAATTTAGATGACACAGCATTTTCAGGATTTAATATATGAAGCTTAGATAAAAGTGGATCACTCATACTATAACGTTTTTTAATTTCTCTTGCACTGGTAACAAGAAAGTTGCGACAGTTAGTATAAAAATTTTTGATTTCCGATTGATTCTAGCAATTACTATTTTTTTAAATCATTAAGAACTCTGACCCCTAAATACATTTGATTATTTCTTAAAAAAAAATCTTTATTTTCAAAATCAATTGTTTGTAGGTCATGTCTCATGACATAATCTCTGTTTAAAAAACAGAGTTATATGTCACGAAATAAACTTTATATTTTATCGTTTAAAAAAGTGATGACTACGGTTTCTCACTGAAAAAAATTATTAAAATCTGTAAATTTGGGCAAAATCACAGTCGCGCGCGCGCATCGAGGCGCATCGGACGTTTTTCGAATGAAGCGTCAGACGGATGCATTTGCGACAATGACGAGTAATACATTAAAGTGTAACAATTGTCATCTCGTTGTTAATGAGCTTTTAGCTTATATTCAAAATAAAGTCTCAATAGCGGATGAAGTAAGTTTGGTGAAAATATGTACGTCAGCTTTTTCTAGTGAACAAATTGAAAAAGCCAATAGCTTACTCCTGGAATCGTTACCATCGAATTTACGTAAAACTGTTCGCAAAGGAAGAGGCAAGGAAAATCGCTTACTGCACGACATCATAAATGTGTTTAAAGTAACAGATCCTGATGTATTACCTGTGTTCGTGGCTAGAGAGTTAGAAAAACTACCACCTATAACATTTGACCACCTAGATGTCTCCAAGCTGCTTAAAGATCTAATGATAGTACAGGCGGAAATCAAAAGTATTAAGTCAACATATGCTACTGTTGAGCAACTTGAATGTGTTAGGAAGGAATGTCTTATCGGCAAATTACCTTCGCCGCCTTTTTCAACTATGGCAGTAAACACAAAAAGAGGAGCTTACCGCGATAGTGGACCGATAGGATTGTCTCAATTAGACGACACTATCATTACAACGAATATAGATCAGTCTAACGGCGAGGCATTATCGCCGGGAGAATATAATATAAAACATAGAAATATTAATATGAGTACTACAGTGGAGGGTAGTAATACAGCGATTCAAAGTATTGTTCATCAACAGTCGACAGTCATCGCGAGTATCGAGCGATTCGAACGATCAGCCGGGTGGGTCAGCGCAAATTAAATCTAATGCTGCGGCTGCTAAGGTTCATGATCCAAGTGAAGGCTGGACAGTTGTACAGAAGAGATCGCAAAAATTGAAAAACCGCCTCATTGGCAAAATGGGAAATCTTGTGGTTGAATCGGAAGAAAAATTCAGGGCGGCTGATAGAAAAATACCTCTATTTATAACAAACGTTCATAAAGATACGGCAGAATCGGATATAATTAACTATATTAAGAACAAAACTAAGGAGAGTGTTACATTAGAGAAAATTTCAATTAAGCGCCAATGTGAATACGACGCCTACAAGCTTTTTGTTTCACAAAGTAAGCTTTCGTTGTATCTTAATGAGAATATTTGGCCACAGGGAATTATTTTTCGGCGGTTTGTGCACTTTAAGCTTAAACGCAAAGACGAAACACCTGTTGCAGAGGTGGCGCTGAATGACCTGCCTATTGTTAATGGATAAAAACATAACTTGTAAATTTATATCATTTAATTGCAAGAACGTAAAGCGTTCTGCACAATGTATTCGCGAGTTATGTAAAACTTCACATTTAATTGCTTTACAAGAATGCTGGTTATTACCGACGGAGTTATCTTTTCTTGACACATTAAGTGAGGGCTTCAGCTGTACAGGAGTGTCTGCGGTAGACACATCTACTGGTATTTTACGTGGGAGACCATATGGAGGAGTTGCGCTGCTATGGAGACGTAGTGTTTTCCAAAATGTGTCCGTTGTGCAGTGTAATAACCCGCGTATCTGTGCTATTAGGATAGTGTTACAAGATAAATCGATCTTAGTGATAAGTGTATATATGCCTACGGAATCAGTTGCGAACCTAATGGATTTTACAGACGTACTAAGCTCGGTAAGTGCTATTATTGATAGTTACGAGGAAAACTGTGTATATATATTGGGGGACTACAATGCGCACTTTACTACACACTACACTGCGCTTTGTTTAAGCAGGTCTTCTCTAAATGACATTCGTTGGGGAGAAAGAAGTCAAGAACAGATAGATATATACCAGAGGGAATGTCACGAAAGGTTAAGAAACATTGACTTCCCACATGAGCTTCGTGATTGCGGTGACTATAGTTGTAATAATTCAGAACATAGAAACACAATAACAAAGTTGTACAGTGACATTGTTCAAGCTTTGATAGATGCCTCCGTGGTGGGTTGAAACAGTAGGTATCGTGTAAAGAAAATAAGAGTGATAGGTTGGAATAAACATGTAGCCGAGGCGCACAGGGAGGCAAGACAAAAATTTCAATTATGGCTGTGGTATGATAAACCAACCGCAGGATATGTTTATAGGGAAATGTGCGAGGCTAGAAGGATTTTTAAATCTCATTTAAGGTGGTGTCAAAACCATCAGGAGCAAATTAAAATGGATATTCTAGCTTCACATCATACGAAAAAGGATTTCCGCGGTTTCTGGAAGAATACTAACAAAATGAACAGCAAGCCTTCCCTCCCTGTGAGTATCGGTGGTGAGTGTAAGCCTGAAAAGATTCCTGATCTTTTCATGGATCACTTTCGCGTAAAATCACCACGAGGGCTTTCTCAGTCAGTGATCAATGTTGAGTCCAGCGTGGAAATGTGTATTAAGTTCAAATATAACAAAGTTGCACATATAATCAAACATATGATTAGAGGTAAATCCCCGGGCCATGATGGACTTAGCATTGAGCATCTTCAATACGCTGGGCCACATCTTCCCAGGGTTTTGTGTATGCTGTACAGCTTTTGTTTGAGCCATAGTTTTATGCCTGGCGAGATGATACGTACGATAGTTGTGCCTATTGTGAAAAACAAAACTGGCGACTTGGCTGATAAAAACAACTATAGACCTATTTCGTTGGCTACGGTCATCTCGAAAGTGTTTGACAGCGTGCTCAATATAGAATTAAATAAATTCATAAAACCGCATGATAACCAGTTTGGATTCCGACCTGGATTGTCTACGGAAAGTGCTATACTTTGTGTTAAGCATGCTGGCACATACTATACTAGGCGTAAGACTCCAGTTTATGCATGTTTTCTTGACATGTCGAAGGCATTTGATCTGGTTTCGTACGACATCTTATGGCGTAAAATGAAAGAGATTGGCATACCTTCGGAACTGACCAATATCTTTAAATTTTGGTATGGAAATCAGGTCAATAATGTCCGATGGGCAGGAGCATTGTCACGTCCATATGGGTTGGAGTGTGGAGTGAGGCAGGGAGGATTGAGCTCGCCAACACTCTTTAACCTTTATGTAAACGATTTAATCACCGAGCTTAGCAGCACCAGGATCGGCTGTTACATAGACGGTATTTGTGTCAATAACATTAGCTATGCCGATGACATGGTGCTGTTGAGTGCGTCTATTTGTGGTCTTAGAAAACTGATGGCCAAATGTGAGGATTATGTGGGAGGTCATGGTCTTAACTATAATGCAAAGAAAAGTGTAGTGATGGTTTTTGAGGCCGGAGGTAAAGTGCCAAGTAGTGTACCTGTAATGCTCAATGGTACAGCACTGCAAAGGGTTTCCCAATTTAAATATCTTGGTCATATATTGACCTCAGACCTCAAAGACGACGCTGATATTGAAAGAGAACGGAGGGCGTTGTCACTGAGAGCGAACATGCTGGCTCGCAGGTTTGCCCGTTGTTCGGAGAGTGTCAAGGGCACGTTGTTCAGAGCATATTGTATGAATTTATACACGTGCAACCTGTGGGCCAAGTATTCGCAAAAGTCGTACAACGCTATTCGTGTTCAATATAATAATGCTTTCAGGGTGCTGATGGGGCTGCCCCGATTTTGTAGCGCATCAGGGATGTTCGTGGAGGCGCACGTGGACTGTTTCTATACCACCATGCGTAAAAGATGTGGAGCCCTGGTGCGCAGAGTGCGGGGCAGTACCAACAGCATCGTGAAACTAATCGCGAGCAGGCTGGACTGCACATATGTGGGTCACTGCTGCGCTATTTCTAATGGAATGGCGCAGAGGTGACTCACATATCTTAGATTCATATTTTTTTTTTTTAGGTTAAGTACTAACATAGACATTTAAGTTTATTTTTGTATTACTAACAAAAATGAGTCAATGATACTCGAAATAAATATTATTATTATTATTATTATTATATTATTATTATTATAAAATCCATGAAAGAAAACTAAAATATAATTTGACTATAGGAACATTTAAACTATTAAATATTGTTTCAGTGGCAACAAGTTTCTCACTGAGCCACGTCTTAGTAAAAAACAGTTGAAGTGCATTCCACTGCTCGAGAATTCGATCCACAACTGCTACTAGCGAGAGCCAACGGGTTTGCGATGGATGGAGCATTTTGTGCGGTTTTAAATTTAGGAATACCTGAAATGCAGCAAATTGACACTGTCTTTTCGCACTACTTTTAAAATAACCATATATATGCCTAGATAAATCCTCGCATCTTCTTGGTAGCTCCTTACAAGCAGCTGAGGCACAAAGATGGGCAGAGTGACATACATATTTCATAACAATAATATTGGGACAATGTTCTTTTAGACGGCTGGAAACTGAATTTTTGTCTCTCCTGTCATTACACTACACCCATCAGCAGCAAATCATATTAAATTTGTGAGCGGTATGCTTTGATTTTCAAATGATTTTATGAGAGCATTAAATAAATTTTTCCCTGTGGCTTCTTCGTTAGCTAGATCAGGATCTGATTTATCAAATATTTTGGATAATTCCCAAAATTTACTAACAATTTGTTTTGTTTTAATATCGTAATATCTTAAGACTATACAATAGTGTACAAGACTTTTGGGTACTAATATCGGTGGATTCATCAGTAATCACACTAAACTTATTGTATTTTAATTTACTAGCTAAAATTTCTTTTTCTGTGTCACCTATTACTGCTGCAGCAATGGAAGTTGCTTTAGTTCTCTTTAAAGAGATTTTCTGAGCTATTTTTGAATCTGGAAATATTTTTTTTAATAATTCTGTTAAATGATCTACAGTACTGTATGCTAAATTGTGTTCTACAAAAAATCGGTAAGTTTCACTTCAGCGTTTTGAATATGTGGTGGGTCTTTTTTCGCTACAAATGATGCCATTGCAGATACTTGCTTGCTCGTAGATGGTAATCTTTTGATGGCCTCGATGTGTTTTTGTCTATTGGCATGCATTTTTAAAACACCAACCTCAGCTGTTAAAATAGGATCACACACAATGCATTTGGCTTTATATTCATTAGGTCCTGGTTTGAGCCACTTCTTAAATGTGTCCAAACCTTCCCATTCGGTCCGATACTTTTGAGCCCTATGTTTTTGCCACTCTGATTTTGGTAACTCTTGTCTTTGTTGAAGTTTTTTTTTGGCGTGCTTTGCTTAGTTCTAGATGTGTCAGCCACATACTATATATATATATATATATATATATATATATATATATATATATATATATGTATATTGTATTTTAGAATCAATCTTACATAATAGTTAGAATAATAAATAGTCAAAATTACCACTAAAACCAACTAGTCAAGTTAGTTTTCTTATTTAAATTATTTTCGTATGAAAAAGGCATTAAGCTATTTTTATTAAGTCATTACTATTACATACTACATTATATTAATTAAGTCATTACTACTGATTTCCGGACACCTCTAATATTAAATCTGTGATCGGTGTTATATTTGTAGGGGTACAAATAGTGCTTAGTATGTATTTTGTGTTTGGTATAAATGTTAGCGCGACACCTCTGAAAACTCACTCGCTTACCAACTGTAGCGACAAATAAACGTGTCAACTAAGAAGTCTCGCATATTATTTCTACATCCGTAACTATCACCATAAAGGATTACTCTAAAGTGGTGACCGCGACTTGATATACCTGTAAGGTTTTTTTAAGTAGAAAAGGACCATGACTACACCAATAAGATCACAATCGGATGTAGTGGAGTTAGCGTCAATCACAGTAACCTCGAGAATTCCCGAATTCTGGTGCGACCAGCCGAGACTATGGTTCGTACAATGCGAGGCAGTACTCAACCCGCAAAAATTCAGTGATGAAGTAAAATTCAACCACGTGATCGCCAAATTGGGGAAGGATGTAGTGCAACAGGTGAGCGATATTCTTTTGCATCCGCCGGAGGTCAAGAAGTATGAAGCTCTCAAGGCCCGTTTATTGACCGTGTTTGAAGAATCGGAGACTCGCCGGTTTCAAAAACTGTTAAGCGAGATGGAGCTGGGGGAACAAAAACCCTCACAACTTTTGAGGCGGATGAAAGACCTCGCTAGAGATAAAATTCCGGATGACACTCTCCGTATACTGTGGCAAGGACACCTTCCATCGTCAGTTCGCGCCGTACTTGCAGTCACCGAGGTTAAGGAGTTGGAAAATCTCGCCGTCATAGCCGACAAGATCGTGGAAACTTCGAAACCCATGCAGATCGCGGAAATAGCCCATATAAAGCCCCACACGTCGACCGATACCGATCGGATAATGGCAGAAATAGCCAAACTTAGCTGCGAAGTTGCGGAATTAAAAAGAACAAGGCCAAGATTTCAGCAGCGTCGGGATGGCGGTCGCTCACGCTCAACATCCCGAAATCGAAGTCGTGATCCTTCGTCACTAAGACCGCGGCGCACTCCGGAGAGCCCAGATTGGCTATGCTATTACCATCACCGTTTCCGCGCGAGGGCAATCAAATGTGCAGAACCTTGCGCGTGGAGAAAACACCCGGAAAACTAGAAGAGGCGCAGACGCAGGCGGATCTCTGTGCTGTCTCTCCTTGTCGCCGCCTACGCATCATGGACCGCAATACAGGTTTATATTTTTTAATTGATACTGGCGCTAATGTTTCCGTTTTACCAGTAACAAAATTAGATAAAACCCGCGAGTGTAGTGACTATGCGTTATTCGCCGCAAACGGGACACAAATTAAAACGTATGGAGTGAGATCGCTTACATTAAATTTTAATTTGCGCCGACCTTATCGATGGGATTTCGTAATTGCAGACGTCAAACAACCAATATTAGGAGCCGATTTTTTAAGCCACCACAAACTTCTTGTTGACGTCAATTCACGAAAACTCATCGATCAGGTTACCGACTTAAATATAATAACGGCTATTGTAAACAATAATGAACCTTCTGTACTTTCTGTTAGCATAAATCATCCGTATCATAACCTTTTATCGCAGTTTCCGAGTATCACTAAACCTGTAACATTCACGGACACCCTACCAACTACAGTACAGCACTGTATCGAAACTACGGGACCACCGGTGTTCGCTCGTGCGAGACCGCTGCCACCCGCTAGATACAAACGCGTTAAGGAGGAATTCCCAAAAATTATGGAATTGGGTGTCTGTCGTCCGTCAAAAAGTTCGTGGTCTAGTCCTTTACATGCAGTACAAAAAAAGAATGGTGACATTAGATCATGCGGAGACTATCGCCGCCTTAATACGATTACGAAACCCGATAGATACCCGTTCCCACGTTTGCAAGATTTTACCTACTTGTTAGCCGGGAAGAACATTTTTTCGAAAATCGACATAAATAAAGCATATCATTATATCGAGACCGCACCGAGTGATATTGAAAAAACTGCAATAGTGACACCTTTCGGACTCTTTGAATTTCCTAGAATGACCTTTGGGTTGCGAAATGCAGCTCAGTCATTTCAACGCTTTATGGACACTGTTTTTCAGGGATTCGATTTCGTTTTCAATTATATCGATGACGCGCTTATTGTATGTAAAAATGAAACCCAACACCTAGAGCATTTAAAGATCATATTTCAACGATTAAGTAAGTACGGCATAACAATAAATTTGTCTAAATGTGTTTTCGGACACTCTTCCTTAGAATATTTAGGATATCATGTTTCATCACAGGGTATTCGCCCGACCGAAGACAAGGTCCTGGCTATCATCAACTACCCGAAGCCAGATACAGTCGAAAAACTTCGACGATTTATAGGTATGGTCAATTTTTATCGTTTACACTTGCCAAACGCAGCGTCCAATCAATCTTTATTAAATCAGTACCTTGGCAGTTCTAAAAAGAAAGATAAAAGTGCAATTCAGTGGTCAAAAGAGGCAAGTGAAGCCTTTGAACAATGTAAGTTAGGTCAAAAACGGCCGCTACGTTGTCTCATCCGAGAACAGACACGACTCTCGCTTTGATGACGGATGCATCTGATACGTGTTTAGGTGCAGTTTTACAACAGCAGGTAAATGGAATTTGGGAACCATTAGGCTACTTTTCTAAAAAGCTAACCGTTGCCCAGCAAAAATATTCTACTTACGATCGCGAATTATTAGCTATTTATATGGCAATAAAATACTTTCGAATACTTTACTTTCCAATGCAACCTTTAACAATTTTAAGAAATTATTTATACGTAACACTAATAAACCGATATATTGCGACGTATCCACAGAGAATGCGAGACCTTATATACCAAAAGCATTTAGGCGGATAGCATTTCATAGTGTGCATGACCTTAGTCATCCGGGTATTCGAGCCACTCGTAAATTAGTCTGTAAAAAATATTTTTGGCCTAATATGAATAGCGACATTAACAAATGGTCAAAGTCTTGTTTAAATTGTCAACGAGCGAAACAGACAGTCGCGAAAGAGTTATATATCAATTGGATCTGTCGTTACGGATGTCCAGTGAAATTGACAACCGACCAAGGTCGTCAATTTGAAAGTTCACTCTTTCAACAACTTTTGAAATTATTAGGTATTAACAGGATACGCACCACGGCGTACCATCCTCAGGCTAACGGAGCTGTCGAGCGCTGGCACAGAACCTTGAAAGCAGCGCTCATGTCACGTTTGAACAGTAAGTCATGGGTAGAGGAATTACCTACCGTTTTATTAGGTCTCAGAGCAGCAGGTCGCAGTGACAGCGGAGTATCAGCAGCTGAACTTACCTTTGGCCGTACGTTACGTCTTCCGGGAGATTTCTGCGACCAGACCCAGGTGAGTATCTCAGAGCCTCATACATTAGTAAATAATATACAAAAGTACATAAAACAGCTAAGACCAATACCAGAACCACATGGTAACTCTCGCTCGTTTTTCGTACATATTATTTCTACATCCGTAACTATCACCATAAAGGATTACTCTAAATATTAAACTAAGCTTTAAAATAAGTTTTGGCTACGGTAATTATGATTTAATTTTTAATTTAATAATTTTGAAATCTAAATAAGATTTTTTTTGTGTAATTTTGATTATTCGGATGTATTTTAACTATAGTTAGTAGCAAAAAAATTTGCTAATTAAAATTTCCACTTTAATTAACCATAAAAATAATAATATATCATTTTTTATAATTATAAACCGTTAAAAGTAATAATGTTTGTAAGAAAATAAATATGGTATTTTTGGTGATATAATACATGTCGTAGTTTCGTTAGTATCTTAGTGGCAAAATAAAACATTTTATGCTATGCTTAAGTAAAAATAACAAGTATCTTCTTTTTATTTTGAATCCTGGGGAGAATATTGCCGTAAATCGCCATCTATCGGCAACGATTGTAAAATATTGATCTTTATATATTATTAATCATCGTTGTAATGATTATATTATATTTTTAAATGTCTAAAACAATTATTATTATTATAAATCATATTTGAATCGTTATGTGTAAATAGAATGTTGTTTATGAACCTTAAATATTTATTATACATTGGTTTGATTGTTTTAATCTTTCAATGACATTTTGTGTTTCATTAATTGTTTAAAATTAACTTTTTTTTTTGTGGGTAGACTTACAAGTGTGTACATCTTCTCTATAAAGCTCCTAAACATAATTATTAATTTTATTTATTTTAAAAACTTTTATTACATGAATTAATATTATAGTAAAAGGCAATCACCACTCCTTTAATTTTCACTTTTATTTTGCACAAGAAAAACCTTATTTAGAACAAACATGGACCAATCACTTACAATGTCCTCTAACTTTGATGAAATAGTGAAAATGTTTGATTCTCGAAGGAAAAACTACGAAGAGAGGCTGAAAAAACTTTCCCCGCCATCTGCTGCTCCCTCTATGGATTTGAAGTCATTGGCCAGTGAGTTTCTCGATTTCAAAGTCTATGTTTGGAAGACTCTCACACTTATGAAATCACAAGTTGAGATGTTGACCCTTGGTCTTGAACGACACAAAGCTCACTTACGAAGAAAAGTCATCCTTATCCATGGTGTCCCTGAAGAAAAAAATGAAAAGCTTGACAACACCGTTCACAGTATATTAACCGACCGATTAGAGTTGTCCGAGGTCAGACCTAGTGATTTGCAAGTGTGCCATGGCCTGGGAGTTCATCAAGGTAAACCAAGGCCTATTTTAGTCAGGTTTAACAATTATAACATTCGCCAACTAATAAAAAATTGAGACGCGAAAGAAACAACATCGGCTCCGTACAAAAAAAATCATAAAAATTCGAATTTCGAGCCGATAGTCTCCAAAAACGGTTTACGCAATTCGCGATAGTGTGTTGAACTAACACAAGTGGAGGTAACTCTCCATGACAAAGGATTCCCGATCAGGACGACGAGAAAGTTCGCTACAGATTATTCCAAGGAGGAGCGGAGAACCAAGGCGCGAAAAACATCAAAATAATACCTAGAAAAAATCCAACCCGGCGACACCCACATTGAAGGGATTGGACACCACCTGGCGAGAAAGATATAAAATAAGGCAGTAAAGGGTATCTAACACCACGAGGAAGGAACGTGATAGACGAACGCGCAAGTCTCCGGAAGGCTGAATAACTCCGTTTATTCCTGAATAAGTCTCGCGCGACGTCTTCTGCACGTGTGACCTCGTTACCTTATTATATACACGCGCAAGATCGGCACGTGCGATCTCGATCAACGAAGACTCTACCCCATCGGATCAGTGGTGAAGACTACTCAAGTTTAATATCAAACTAACCGGGACGTCGGAACGAGGACACTGGACCGAACACCAGCAGCGCAACTACGCAATTGCATAAGCCAAAGCACTTAAAGGCGGCGTACTCAACATCGGCAGGGCTCCACGAATAAAATCGCACACCACCAGCGACACGTGAGTCCACACTGACATAAAAAAAAGGAAAAAATATATATATATATATATATACATATATATAATACTTATATATATGTATATATACATAATATTTATTATAAATTCATATTATACGATTATAATATATAATATTATATAACTAAATAATAAATAGCACACCCCAATCTCAATCAAATAAGCTAGATTTCGCTATAATAAGCTGTAAATATGTCATCCAAAAGCGATAGCGCTCCTTCAAAATCACTCAAAACAGCGGATTCTGCACCACAACGATCGCTCAGGACAAAAGTCCTCAAAAAGATTGCACCTAAGTCAACAACAGTTACACCCCAGCCTCATAATATTACCGACGGCCAACAACAAATATCTCAGGCGAACGTGGCGGAACTAATAGTTCGATGCGACCAACCACAAGAACAAACGGAGTCTCACATGTCTAATTTTGACAAAATGGAAACGTCGTCGGTGGGATCTGGTGCCCTTGCTTCTAATAGGAGGGTCAGCCTCCTATATACTACACCTAGCCACGGCACGGGCGTAGAGATGGATATGGTGACGAGGGAAGCAAACGAACTGCTACAAAAGGGTAAAGAGGCCTTGGAGTCAGCAGAAAAAATGAAAAAAGAAACCAAGGCCTTATGTCACAAATGCCTGCAGGGCCTATATGAGACCGTCCTATCACTCTCGGACTCAAGAAGTCGAGACGAGTACAACCTCGAGAAGGAACGCTCTCGGCACGCCCAAGAGCTAGTACGTATCGAGAGAGACCACAATAAGGAGATCCAGACCATCCGGAACTCTGTAATACAAGAGTTGCGCCTGGCCCGAGCTGACATATCTGGGACCCAAGGAAGAAAGGGCCCAAGGAGGAGGCCCAAGCGGTCCGTACCTGGCTCGGCTACGAGACTGCTGAACCCTTCGGCATGATAAAAGAGATCCGAGAGGTGCAAATGAGGGTAGAGGGGAAGCTCAGAACAGAGGCCAACCCGATAAAAGACACGGATGGCCAGAAATGGGAGAGGCTGGAGTCTGGAATCCTAGGGCTGCACAAAACCATCAGTAACTTGGGAAACCAGCTAGACGTGCTCAGACAAGATGTTGAAAAAACGAAATCCCTCGTTGCCAAAGCTTCACAGTCTCCCCAACACACTCCCCCTCCACCTCTATCAATCATGGACGAAGGCCTCAAGGAAGCGCTGGCTCGAGTCGATGAAAAACTGAGACAGCTTACAACAACACAAACCCATGCAACACAAAAAACAGTCCAGGACAATGCCGAAAAAATTCAAGTGGTATCCGAAAAACTGGACATCATGTCCTCCGAAATTCGCGCCCATAGAGACGCGACGCCCAAAGCAGCCTCACCTGCGAAACCGTCACTGGAAACAGAATTGACAATGCAGGAGGTCAGACAGACTCTGGCGACCATCAAACAAGGGGTGACAGAGCTGAGCAAAGGAGAAAAACCTATAATGAGTCCTCTCACATTCGCCCAAGCTGCAGCAAAACCGAAACCTTCCCAAACACCGAACCACACGTTGATCATCTCCTCAAAAGATCCTAAGGAGACTAGTGATAACGTGATCACAAAAATACGAGCCGCCCTGGACATCAAAAAACAGGAGCAAGGGTCGACAGAGTCAGAAAGGCTAGCGATCAGAAAGTCGTAATAAGATGTGCGTCCAAGGAGGACATGACAATAGTAAAGAGCCGTGTTCAAACAGATAAACACTTGGATATCAGGGAGCCTGCAAATCAAAACCCCCTCGTTTGCGTGCGCGGCGTCCTGGCATGCTTCGCCAACGACGAAATAGAAGAACACATAAAATCGCAGAATAAACACCTTCTGCACGGAGTTGGCGAGGCAGACCTAAAAATGAAGGTCCGCTATAAAAAGCGAGCTAGGAACCCGCATGAATGCCATCCGGTCCTCGAGTTGTCCCCTGAAGTGTGGAGACGGTTAACGCAAGCCGGGAAGATTTACGTTGGATTCGGCCGATGCTCGGTAGAGGATCAGTCTCCCCTCATCCAATGCGCAAAGTGCCTGGGTTTCGGTCATACCACAAAACAATGTAGAGCTACGAAGGAGACCTGTAGCTACTGCAGCGGTGAGCATTCAGGTAAAGACTGCCCTGCCAGGACAAAGGCAGAAGTTCCACGCTGCATAAACTGCACACGAGCAAAAAGGGACAGCTCGGAGCTGGCGCACACGGCTTACAGTCCTGAGTGCCAGGAAAAACAAAAGTGGGACCATATAGCGAGATCCAGGGTGCAATACTGCTAAAGGCTCCATTGACATTAACACACTGGTCCCACCTCGAAATCCCAAAGAAGCAACGGGCAGGATCTTGTACAAGCCAACCTGCAACGCTCGAAACTAGCCACAGCCGAACTACTAAAAACAGCTCAGGAAAAAGGGATTAGCGTCGCACTTGTCCAAGAACCCTATGTAGGACGGACAGGCGAGATGAAATACTACCCCGGCACTAAAATTATCCAGTGCACCCTGAACCGCCAAAAGCCCGTCAAAGCCGCAGTAGTCGTCTTCGGTGACAAGTTGGAAGTTATTTATGACCCGCAGATCGTCACAGAAAATGTAGCGGCAGTATTTCTGCAGGCGGGACAGCTAAGGCTAGGTTTAATCTCGGTCTACTTAGAGGGGGACCATGACTTGCACCCTTACCTAACCCAAATTAGGGCAGCCACTCAAAAGATCTCAACTAAAAACTTGCTAGTGGCAGGAGACGTGAATGCTTGGAGCCACTGGTGGGGCAGTAACTCCGAAAACCGTCGCGGAGAGGAATTCCACGCCTTTATCACAGAAATAGACCTCCACATCCTAAACACCGGCAACGTACCGACCTTCGAAACATATCGAGGAGAAAGGTTATACACGAGCTGCGTGGACGTGACACTGACCAGCCAATCCCTGGTAGACAGAGTGGAGGACTGGAAAGTGGATAGAGGTCTCATAACATCAGACCACAACGCAATTACCTTCAACCTGCGCTTGGAAAAAGCCTTAGTACCCTTGAAGCCTGTCTCCACGCGCAGATATAATACCAAGAAGGCAAATTGATCGGACTTCTCCACTTTTTTCAGAACCAAGCTCTTCGAAAGTGAAATCACACTGGAACGTGTCTCGAGCCTCACAAGACCTGAGGAATTGGAGGAGGTATTAAACATCTACACATCGGTTATCTACGGTTCGTGTGAAGACACGATCCCGAAACTAAAGGTGTGGAAAGGCAATCCTAGACCACCATGGTGGTCAGCCGTCCTAGAAGATCTTAGAAAGGATGTGCTCAGGAAAAAACTCCGAATACGTAATGCTGCACCCAGCAGGAAGAAACTCACAGTCGAAGAGTACGTACAGGCCAGGGAAGATTATAAGAGTAAAGCGTGCGAAGCAACTACTCAAAGCTGGAAAGAGTTTTGCTCGACCCAAGACCGAGAAAGCGTCTGGGACGGAGTCTATAGGGTGATAAGGAAGACCTCGAGAAGACGGGACGACATGCTGCTGAGAGACTCAGCTGGTGAAATACTGTCGCCAGATCAGTCAGCTAAGCTCCTCGCGGAAACATTCTATCCAAACGACTCTGTCCATGCCGAAACAGAACAGCAAAAGTCCACGAGGGCAATCACAGAAGACAAAACTCCAGCGGAGATTAAAGACCTTTCGAAAGATGACCCACCTTTCACAACCGCGGAGCTGGAATTGGTTCTCTCGAGTCTCAATCCAAAGAAAGCTCCAGGTCCGGATGGGTTAACGTCCGATATATGCACCGCAGCAATAAATTATAACAGGGAGGTATTCTTAGCATTACCAAACAAGTGCCTATCGCTATCGTACTTCCCCAAACAGTGGAAAGTTGCCCATGTTTGCATTCTCCGCAAACCAGGAAAAGAGGATTACACCCACCCTAAGTCCTACAGACCGATCGGATTATTACCATTCTCGGTAAGATAGTAGAAAAACTTATGGTGGGCAGGCTTAAATGGCGCTTACTCCCCACTTTGCACCCGAGCCAGTACGGATTTATGCCACAGCGAGGAACGGAAGACGCTCTTTACGACCTAATCGACTATATCCAGGAGGAAGTAAGATCAAAGAAATTAGTACTTCTGGTATCACTTGATATAGAGGGCGCCTTCGACAATGCATGGTGGCCAGCCCTTAAAAAATAGATGGTGCGCAAACATTGCCCACGCAACTTGTATGCCTTGGTGGCATCCTACCTACAGGACCGGAGAATAATAGTTAACTACGCCAGAGCGACTAGCGAGAAGGGAACCACGAAGGGATGTGTCCAAGGGTCCATTGGCGGACCCACCTTCTGGAACCTCATCCTCGATTCACTTTTACAAAAAATGGCAACAATGGGGGTGCACTGCCAAGCTTTCGCAGACGACGTAGTCCTTGTTTTCTCCAATCACCATACCAGCGGGTTGCAGACTACAGCTGAATCCACCTTAACGGCCGTACAGGAGTGGGGCGTCGTAAACAAACTGAGCTTCGCAGCGCACAAGACCAACGCGATGCTTATCACCAAGAAGTTAAAATTCGACACTCCAGTGATCCATATGTCCGGTACCCAGCTGAGTCTAGTAACCGAGATCAAGCTGCTGGGTCTCATAATAGACTCCAAACTCTCCTTTAACGCACATGTGGTCGCTACCTGTAAAAAGGCGGCAGAAATCTATAAACAACTAGCACGTGCAGCAAAGGTGTCATGGGGTCTCAATGGAGAAATAGTGAGAACCATCTACATGGCAGTCATAGAGCCTATTGTCCTATATGCGGCTAGCGTATGGTCACCTGCAGCAGAGAAGTTGACGTTAAAGAATAAGCTCAACTCGCTCCAAAGAGGCTTCGCCTTAAAGATATGCAAGGCGTACAGAACAGTATCTCTCACATCGCCACTAGCCCTAGCAGGACTACTCCCCCTTGACCTCCGCGTCCGAGAGGCTGCCACCCTATTCAAGATAAAAAAGGCTACTGCGTGGACCTCCTACCACCTGGACGCGAACTGGAGCGCAGGGTGGGTCCTTTGCAAAAACCCCACCCATCGTTACTCGAAACAACTGAGTATGTGCGCTTGGAGAGCCTGGACTCACAAGCCCTTGAAAAACATCATATAGTTGGCCCCCTTATCTTCACCGATGGCAGCAAGATAAACGGAAAAGTCGGTGCTGCTCTAACATGGTGGGATCAAGGAACAGAATCCAGATACTCCACGTTCCGTCTGGAACCGCACAACACAGTCTTCCAATCGGAAATGTATGCACTCCTCAGAGCTATCAAAATGGTCAAGAAATCGAAGTACCGCTCTACCAACATCTTGAGCGACTCAAGATCCTCGCTTGACCTACTAAGGTGTCCATCGGTAACACATCCCTTGGCCCTTGACATAAAGGAGTGCATACGAGAAATCCAAGAGGAGGGAAGGACTGTTCGGTTTTTCTGGTTAAGGGCCCACGTAGGAACGCCGGGCAATGAAAGAGCGGATGAGTTAGCCAAAAAAGCGGCTCTCACAAAAAAGACGGCACCTGACTACGATAAATTCCCAATATCGTATGTCAGAAGGCAGATACGAGAGGAGACTGTCAAGAGGTGGCAGTTGCGATACAAATCCTCACAAACCGGAGCAGTCACTAAACTATTCTTACCAGACATAAAGAAAGCCAACAAATTGGTAAGAAAATCGGTACTAACACCAGTCGACACTCAAATTCTGACCGGTCATGGGGGATTCGCGGCGTACCTCCATCGATTTAAAATCAAAGATAGCCCTTCTTGCGTCTGCGACCCCGAATGCGAGGAAACCATCCTCCACATAATTTTAGAATGCCCAAGATTCGGTATAGAAAGACTGGAACTAGAAATTAAGATCCAAACCAGACTAGACCAGTCCTCTCTCCAAACCATCATGGAGAAGGAGACCACAAGAACACCGTTCCTCGCATTCGCCAGAAAAGCCGCCCAAGTAGCCGCAAAAAGAAATAGTTCGTCCGCTACATCATCTTTAACCCCCCCCACAACCACAAACTCAAAACACAACGCTCTCACCAGCACAGACCACGTCACAAAACACACAGCACAACACTATCACTACAAACTCATTGTTGACTTCCCAGCCAATCCAGACCCGGGCCACCATTAACAGCCTTAGACACCCTTAGACAGAAGCTACAGGCTCTCCCAAATACTCTTCGGGGATTGCTCGTAAAGAGAGACCAGCCCACCACGTCCAACCAACCCACTCAATACACTGCGTTCACAGAACTGTTGCAAAACGTGGGTGAACGCGGTACACCGGGCATCAAAATTAAAGGAGTGGCTCTCTTTATGAGTTTAGATACAGAGATGGTGGGCATTGGATTCTGTCGCCCGGAAGGCTCAGATCGCTTGATAGTATCTCCTGGAGTAGCCTTACTCATTAAAGGGAGCACTTCAAAAGTGAGCATTAAACGCACCACCATCGACGCGCTAACAATCCAAATGCCGGGTGCCTTGACCTGTCGACTGATGCGACTACGAAACAAAGTGGTCGCACTCTTCGAACGGGAAGAGGAAGCCTCCTTTGTAATGGCGTGCGAAATGCTCTCGAGGTTGGGTGAGTTGGACCATGGAGGGAACCCATGTACGATAAGCGTTGACGCCATGAGAATCGGCTTTCAAAAAGGTGACATTGCAGTCCGCTATGGCTGCCTGTTAGCCTCGAAACAACACGAGGTCATCGTATATGAGGATAGGGGAGAAAACCTGAGTTTCCTGAAACCAGAGGTCACAACACCTTTCCCTACCACAAAGCCGGCCACCATCGAGTCCCAATTAAGCGGATCTGAGCGCTTGCAGTTAAAAATAGCGGCGCAGAGAACAGCCCAGGCCCCGAAGAGCCCTCGGGACAGACGGCCGAGTCCTGTACCCACAGTGGCGGTGGTGACATGTTTAATCCGCGATCTGGTATCTCCAAAGAACAAGACGTCGCCCTCACCTCAATCAGACCCTGGCCCGTCGGGATCACCGAGTCGACAGGCGAAGGCAATGAGGGAATTCCTAATGGTCAAACATCCGGAAAAGCCCAAAACTACTCGCGCCCACCTAACAAGGGCCGATAAGGGTCAAGTAATACCACCAAAGCTGAAACCAGCGTCTAACCCTCGAGACCATGCAGTGAATGATTTCCTAGAGTTCCGGGCTATTGTGACGGCCACCCGCGAGGTCCACTTAGCCACCTGTAAAAAGATCATGCAGACCTACCGACGCGGTAACGAAAAGCTGCTGGAGGTGGAGCTCGAAGAAGCCGGGGCGGCCATATACAACAACGACACATCCCAAGTTATCAATGGGAAAATGTCGGGGCGGTACATGGCAGCCTATAGCGCTGTAGATGGATTCGTTGGCCTGGTTGATGCGGAGGGGCGAAAAGACGCATTCCCTAGGTTCTTGATACAAACAGGAGACCCAGTGGTAGTAGTGGCCAGATGCACGAGAGTAATGCTAGACGACAGGATACTCGTGATGGCAAAGTCCGTCTCAGAAGGTCCGGGCGTCGACGCACCTCTCGTGGGTTGGGAGCTGCCACAGATATCGTGGATAAACGGGGTACCAGGATGCGGAAAGACGACTCACATTGTCAGGAATTTTGATGAGGATAACGAAGTGGTAATCACCTCAACAATCGAAGCCGCCAAAGATCTGAAAGAACAACTTACACGCCGATTTGGCGAAAAAGCTAAATCAAGGGTACGAACTATGGCATCCGTGCTAGTAAACGGGTTCAACGAGAGCACAAAGTGCAACCGACTGACGGTCGACGAAGCCCTCATGAACCACTTCGGAGCCATAGTAATGGCGGCACAGCTGTCTGGAGCTAGTGAGGTGGTCCTTATCGGAGACATCAACCAGTTGCCTTATATCGACAGAGAAAATCTGTTTGAAATGAGGTACTGCCGGCCAAGCCTGACAACAAACATCACCCGCGAGTTATCCTGTACGCACCGAAACCCCCTGGACGTCGCATACGCCATTAGTGAGGTTTACCGTACCATCTACTCTGCAAGCTCTATAATCCACTCCCTCAAAATGAAGAGATTCACTGACGCCAACATACCATCCGACCAAACCGAAACCCTATATCTGGTCCATACGCAGGAGGAAAAGAAACTCCTGATGGACCAGGGATATGGAAAAGGAGAAGGATCAGGCGTCATGACCATCCACGAATCTCAGGGACAGACCTACGGCGACGTTATCATAGTCCAGTCGAAAAATGTGAGGCTCCGTATTCACGAAAGTGTTCCTCACGCAGTTGTGGCAATTACAAGACACACTAACACCTGTGTCTACTACACGGACGATGGTGACGACGCTATCGGCAGATTCATCGGCCGAGCGGCGGGTGCTTCAGAAAGGACTATCCTAGAGCACAGCCTCAAGACATCTATACATAAACGCGACATCAGAGTCGCCGAGGCCGTGCTCTCTCTGATCAAACGCGGACCAGGACCCGCTGGATTGTAGTAAGTCGAACACATATACTGCTATATATTATTTATATATTATTTATTATAGTTTATATATTATTTATTATACATTAGTATATATTATTTAATAATAAATAAAAAAAAAAAAAATCAGTGTGGGCCACGTCTCCCAAGAAGACGACAAAAATGATTTCCAGCGAAGATCTGCTGATGTTTAGTATAAATATAAAACGCCAAAATGTAATTGAATATAAAATGTAAAAAAAGGCTCAGGCATCTGCGAGCCTGTGGATGTTGTATTTTAAATTAAAAAAAAAAAAAAAAAACATGCGCCAACTTATATGGAATTCTAAGATTTCACTCAAAGGGTCCGGCATTACTATATCAGAATTCCTTACGAAATCCAAACATCACGTTTTCATGGAAGCGCGAAAACATTTCGGCGTTAATAGCTACTGGACTTCTGATAGCAAAATTATCATACTGCTCCCTGACAAGACGCGAAGAAAAATTGAAGTTATGTCCGATCTCCAAGCTATTATTTCAAAGTTCTCTTCCTCTTCGAAGCAAGACTTGCCCGATCGTCCGGTTATCAAGAGTGCCGACAAGGATAAGGAAAAGCCGTCCGTGAAATCTCCTAGAAAAGTTAGGCGCAAACTGTAACTTAGGTATTGTTTTCGTACAGCCACTATATAAAATATTTTAAATACTTTAACGTAAACGTACCTCTTCACTTTGGTCGGGTTACATCGTTTAGTTTTTTTTATGTCTTTCGTTGTAGGGTAACTAAACTTTTTTTTGTAATTCCTTTGTGTAATAAGTTATTTGTTTTATTATTAATTTACTTTTTAAATTGCTCCTTCGTAATTTGCACTAGTCATTGTCATTGTACGTGACATACGATATCGAGATGTCACTGTTACACATGACAGTTACAGCGCATTTATAAAGCTTATTACAAAAAATTGTTTTCTATGCTTATTAAGTTGTCTACTTATGAGTGCAAAATGCATTTCTTATTATTTTTTCTTTTTTTTAATTTTGAGTGGTGTTATTGTTATGTAAATTTTGTTGCATTTTTTTTAAATATAATTAAATAACGTAGTTCGTAAAATAAATTAAGTAAAGTAGATATAGTAACTTAAGTCATTTTAAATTTATTTATTTATTATTTTTTTAATATTTTATATATATTTAATTTTTATATGGATTATGCCGATCTACTCAACATTAGTTCAAATTCTTACTCTTCTTCTTGTGATGAATTTTTTAGGTCCGAAAGCGATGGTTCCCCTGACATTTTATTACATGACCAATTAAACGCTATTTTTTCTCCTTTTCCTCTTAACCTAAATATCGTTCACATTAACGCTCAGAGTATCCCTGCACATCTCTCTGATATTTCAATGTCCTTCAGTAACAGTCAAGTAGACGCTATCTTGATTTCGGAATCATTCTTGAAACCTTCACTTCCCTCCGTTCAATTCTCCTTACCCGGCTACAAGTTAATAAGAAACGATAGAACGGGAAAGGGTGGGGGTGGGGCTGCTATTTATCTAAGAACGGTAATCCCATACACGATTGTACTGTCCTCTCCTAACCAATACTCCGAATCCGCTGAATTCCTTTTCCTTGAAATTATCCTTGGCCACTCCAAAGTACTCCTAGGTGTCCTGTATAGTCCCTCAATTCACATTGATTATTTCTCCTCCCTAGACAATATCCTAAACAACCTTTGACCTTTGTACCAACATCTTCTATTGTTAGGAGATTTTAATACTTGTTTGATAAAAAATGATTCTCGTTCGAATAAGCTTCTATCTATTCTGTCGTCCTTAAACTTACATTCCCTCCCTCTGTCTACTACACATCACTTTCCTAATACTACACCTTCTCTTCTCGACCTGATTATTGTTTCTCTTCCTGATCATGTTGCCACCCACGGTCAATTACCGTCCTGCTTCTCCTATCACGACCTCAAATTTATCTCCTATAATGTCCGCCATTCCAAACGAAAACCTTTATATACCTTTTGTCGTAGCTTCAATGACAATGACGAGCTAAAGCGTGATGCTGGTAACATCGACTGGACACCTATCTTAGACGAAGATTGAAGAAGGTCAGCCTCTTTAACACCAAATTGATGGACCTATATGATTGCCATGCTCCTATTAAGCGAGTTAAGTTGAAGCACCGAACAGCTCCCTGGATCACTTCCGAAATAAAGGAATTGATGTCTAAGCGTGATAAAGCTAAAGCTCGCCTTAGAAAATGGTCGTCTGATGATAACTTGGACCGGTACAGATTACTGCGAAACCGATGCAACAAATTATGTCGTGAAGCGAAGCGTAGATACATCCACGACACTATTCATAATTCTGACAGTAAATAAGTCTGGAATTTCCTAAAACCTTTCGGTGTTGGTAAAGTTCCCGTTTCTGGTGACAATTTAGTGGATCTCAATGCTTTAAATTCACATTTTTCTACATCCCCTATTGTTTTGGACGATGTAATGAAATCAAATACTATTTCGGACTTGTCCAAACATGTATTACCGCAATGTTCTTCTTTCTCTCTTCAGCCACTTACCGAAGATGATGTAAAGAAACATGTATCATCGATTAAATCAGCTGCAGTTGGTAGTGATTGGATTTGTTCCAGAATGATTCTCCCTATTCTCTCTGAGCTCCTTCCTGTCCTGACGCATCTGTATAATTACTCCATATATACCTGCACTTTTCCGTCAGTATGGAAAAATACTCACATTATCCCTCTACCTAAAATACCTAACCCTAGTTCTCCTTCACACTATACAACAATTTCAATCCTCCCTTTCCTTTCTAAAGTTTTGGAACATATCATTCACGAACAGTTGGCGTTTTACCTCGTGTCTAATCGTCTTCTGAACCCTTGGCAGTCTGGTTTTCGAGCTGGTCACAGCACGGTTACAGCGCTTCTAAAGGTTACGGAGGACATTCGATACGCTATGGAGAATCGTCAACTTACTGTAGTTGTATTGCTTGATTTTAGCAATGCATTTAACTCGGTAGATTATGATGTTCTTTTATGCGTTTTACGATCTTTAAACGTGTCATCCTCTGCGTGTATCTGGTTTGAATCATATCTCCGAGGACGCTCGCAGTGCATTCAGTTGGGTGAATTAAGCTCAAATTGGAGCGCGCTTAATTCGGGCGTTCCTCAAGGCAGTGTGCTATCCCCTCTTTTATTTTCTGTCTTCATTAATACTATATCAGCGGTAATTTCTTCTAAGTTTCACCTTTATGCAAATGATCTACAATTGTATCGCCACTTTAGTGTTGTGGATGTTACTACGGCTATTACTGGTATAAACGAAGACCTCAAACGGATTCACAATTGGGCTAACAGTTTTGGCCTTGTCGTGAATCCTGAAAAATCGCAGGCATTAATTGTTGGTAGTCGGTATATGCATAAATGTCTCTCTTTAAATAGCATTCCTCCTTTGGCATATAACGGCATACCAATCAATTATACCGAGCATGCCAAAAATTTGGGTCTTCTTTTCAGTAGTGACCTGTCCTGGTCCAAGCATATCAATAAGGTAAGTAAAAAGATTCATTTCTCCTTTCACTCCCTTAAACCTCTTCAATATTTCCTTCCTACTAAAACAAAAACTCTTCTTGTTCAATCTCTTTTGCTTCCTCTGATAGATTATGCTGATTCCTGTTTTCTTGACGCTACTGAAGAACTGCTTGATAAACTTGAGAGGCTACAAAATTTATGCATCCGCTTCATTTTTGGTCTACGCAAATTTGATCATGTCTCTAGATTTCGAGCTGAACTCAAGTGGCTTCCTATACGTCTTCGCAGGGATACTCACGTTCTATGTCTCCTTTATAATATACTTTTTAATCCCTTATATCCCAATTACCTTCGAGAACGTTTCAAGTTCTTGCATCCTCCTGGTTCTCCTTGCCGTCCTAATGTCCAGCTCCTACTACAAATCCCTTCTCATAATTCAAATTTTTACACCTCCGCTTTCACAGTGCATGCAGCGCGTTTGTGGAACGCTCTGCCGTGCACGATTCGCACTTCTAGTTCAATTCACATTTTTAAAAAGAAGTTAAAAGAGCATTTTTTAACAATCTCCTAATTTTGGCATATTAAGTAGTGTATATGTATTTATATGTATGTTTATTGTAAGTATTTATATATGTAAACTTTAATGTATTATATATATATATATATATACATTACAACTACTATTAAAATGCATAACAACAATAACAAAATAATTTACAACTTAATCTTATTACGTTCAATATATTTACATAGAAATTTACAAAATGGACTAAACACAAACATTAACAAACATTCAACGTTAATAGGGCGAGGGACTTTAGGAGGGAGAACGTCGTACATAGGATATATGAGATTGGGGCAGGAGAACAGTATATGGGATAAGGAACCTTCGTCTAGACCACATTCACACAAAGAGTGATCTCTAACTTTAATTTTTCGCAGATGTATGGGAGTACATGCATGACCAAGGCGTATACGACAGATGGTTGTGGTGACCCAACGATTAGCTTGCCTGTGAAGTGAAAACCAAGGTCGCCTTGGAATGTCTGGTTGAAGAGAAGCATAAAATTTACCCTTCGATTTTGATGATGCTTTCCAAAGAGAGTTCCAGGATTTATCGAGGTGAGTTTTCGCTAGAGCACACAAGTCCTGAGTAGAATTTTTAAAATGTTTAGATAAACCAGATGATATAGCAGATCTAGCGAACGAGTCTGCAGAGTCATTGCCTGTTATACCAGAGTGACTTGGAATCCAGACTAATAATATTTCCAACCCTTTTTGATGGCAGGCAAGCAAAGCTTCCCTGATCTTAAGGATGATAAAAAATCTTCGCCTGCTACGAAACGGATTTTCCCTAATTGCGAGCAGGCAGCTCAGAGAGTCTGTCAGAATTACGGTCTGTCTTAAGTTATGTGAGTGGGCAAATAGGATTGCTTCCAGAATAGCAATCGCTTCACCGGAAAAAATTGATGTCTCAGGAGAGGATTTAAATTGGAGGATAATTTTGAATGTGGGTATCCAACAGGCTGAACCGACACAGCTATCAGGGGATATTTTAGAGGCATCAGTAAATATCTGGAGGTGGTTTGACCAGTTTTGATGAAAAATTCTTTGAAACTTAACATTTGTATCAGGGGCTCCTTTGATTAGACCAAGGTCTGTGACAATTGGAGGATTATGGACAAGAGCTCTAAATGGAGTGGAAAAAAGAGGATTAAGATTGAATCTTAATATAGGATGAGGGAGTTTTGTAAATTTTAAAAAACTGTCTAATAGCAAGGATTTACTATTAGGGCGATCGCATAGTTGGGACAGTATGTTTAAACGGGACCAGAGAGGGTAAGAGGACAGCTGTAATGATGTTACCACAAAGCGGTCGCATAAAAATTGTCTTCTCAGTTGAAGTGGAGGATCAACATTGCAGAATACAATTTTGGTATTTAACTTTCGCCAACTTGTGTTGTTGGAACACGTTGCGTGCGACCGGAACGTTACTCAAGATACCAATTGAGAAATCGTTGGCGGTAGTTGCAAATAATATTTCTTTTTTCTTCAAATACACGCAGAGGATGACACGTTTAAAGATCGTAAAACGCATAAAAGAACATCATAATCTACCGAGTTAAATGCATTGCTAAAATCAAGCAATACAACTACAGTAAGTTGACGATTCTCCATAGCGTATCGAATGTCCTCCGTAACCTTTAGAAGCGCTGTAACCGTGCTGTGACCAGCTCGAAAACCAGACTGCCAAGGGTTCAGAAGACGATTAGACACGAGGTAAAACGCCAACTGTGTTGTGGTTGTGAGCATTTAAAACATCAGGGTGTGGATCTACACTGTGTCTTGATGTGGCCGTAACGACAACAGTTCAAGCAAATGATGGTAGGAAGATTGTAGGTTTCAACCGGGAGGGAGGTATGATAGGAATAAATTTTATTAGGCAGGATTTGGCCCTTAAAAGTTATAACTACAGACTGAGTTGGATCCAGGTCACAACTTCATTCATCCTTCATTGACATTTTTTCTATTCAATCGTCTCAGTTTCATAATTTCCCCACAACCATGAGGAAGCTCGACAGACTCCAGAAGGTCCTCCATATACCAATCAACCGGTACACCCTTCACAAGACCCATTCTGGTAACATTGTAAGTTGGTAATGTTGCTTTGTACTTACAAAGTTCCAAGACAGGGTTATTTAAAAAGTTATTCGCTGATTGAGCTGTAGAGAATTTAAATAAAACTAGTTATAACGGATTTTACGAACGGAGTAACGTTCCGGTTGCACGCAACCGGAACGTTACTCAAGATTTACCAAATTTTACCAATTCGTCGGGATGTCCAAAATATTTAATATACGCGATTAAAATCCGTTATAACTAGTTTTATTTAAATGTGTAATAATCGCGAAAATTTAAGACAACATTATGTGAACTGTAGAGAATTGTACTTCTATTCTGTTCCGGCCAACATTTTTTACCCCATCATTAACAATGGAGTCAATTTTATGTTTATGCAAGAATTGACCGAATTTAATTGCACGAATTGAGTTTCCTGCAGCTGGGTCAGCAACTTCACGTGAGACATGAACTATGAATGGGCCCTTACCGTCATTAGCGTAACTTTTAGGGCCATCAGTAAAGGCGGGGTTGGCATATACAGTCTGGATGGAAGGATTTGCGGTAGTGGGATGGGTGACTGTCTTCTTAGAGGAGGAATCGGGTGAAACGGAGGATTTATTCCCAGAACGTTTCCGAGCGGAAGATTTCGAACCGTCAATACCAGTTTCCAAACCCCCGGGATCGGGAGGTTCAGGAGGAAGGTCGACATCCATTTTTACTAACTACTACTTACTTTAACTTACTAACTAATATATGTGAATTATAAAAGAAAATTAACACTTACCGAAACCGAATAATGTTAGTAATTCTTTAAGAGAAAAAAGTTCAAGTCGTTCAATTCTTTTAATTTTTTTTTATAAGGATATATTTGAAAAGATCGTATATTTTGCGTACGATTTCGATTAATCGATCGCACATCGTACAAGCGTAAAAAATGTCGTATAAGTTCGATTTAAATCGTACGGTTGGCAACACTGCTTTAATAGCGGCTCCAGACTAGTGCCGTGACAACTGACTGATATTGTGGATATTTTAAATATGTAGTTAAATCTTCGAATTATGCTATTAAAGTAATAGAAGAATAAATAATTTAAACTAATCAAGTAAATAGTTACGTTGTATAATTTTTTATTACAATCTTATCAGCAAAATAAAACCATTACAACTTTTTTTCAATAAAAATCCTGCGTTAAATGGAGTGTAATGAAGTTTAAAATAAAAAAGTTGCCATTTCAATAAAATCAGTTGTGTTGCTACTTAAAAATTATTAGCGCCATCTATTGATGTGTGGCGGAACTATACCAGATACGTGATTCTATAGGAATGTTCCGAGTGAAAACACCGTGATAGCCAACATGAATTTGTCATGATGATGATGATTTTTAGTTTACGTAACACAGGCATCTAACGTAAATAGTAATAGATTAGCATGTGGAAGTAGATGTATGTATAATGAAAATAAATATTTAAAGATATATGTAGTAGTTACAAAGTAATTATATAATAATGTATTATAATGGTTATACATATTATGTATAACTATTATAAAAATATTGGTGTATGTTTGGCATAGTTAGTAGTTTAAATTCGGGCATACCACTAATAACATAGACATGGCAACTATAATTAATACAACAACAAATAATACAATATGGAAAATGTACATTTAAAATATTAAACGAGTAAAAATAGCCGTGTTTTTAAAACAAAAAGGTCGTAATATATGTGTAGTAATAACCAGGCTAATCGTTGTTTACACAAAAAAAACTTCTGTAAATCTGCTTCCTCGCGTACTCGGTGTATGGGAGTGTTGGAGCTGCGCCGAATAAATTTTTTCTCCTCTTGTCCACACAAATCGCCATCCCCTCTTGTTACCTTCCTCTCTTGCCCTAAATAGAAGGTAACTGTAGAATAATAACACAATAAGTATTAAACTTTATATTTAATACTTCTATAAACGCATCCATAATCACATATATTCACATCACTTACATCGAAATTGTTGGATATAGCAATAAAAACAAATAGTAATAATTAAGATTTATTGTCATAGCAACACTAATTACTTTAATTTTTATAATATTATCTGCGGCCATCTCTCTTCCTTCTTGCCCTTGACCGTGTAAACTACAGGTGTGTTACAGAAGTGTTTCTCATAATAATAAACAGAAGTATTATACAGAAGATAGCCGTCTTATTGAATTCCCAAAATAACCTCAACAGAAATCACATACTCACTTGAACACCTTTAGGTACTTAATTTATCAACGATACTTTAGTGTTACTCTCTCTGAAACAGAAATGATACTGATCCCGCTTACGACACTTCATTGAGATTTATACTGTTATCCCCACTGATAATAATGAACACCTGTGCGACTAACTTGTAAACAAGTGTGATCCTTTGGTAATTTTGTTGAACAACTTGGTAAATAAACTAAATCATAAACAACTTATAATTCTTTGAATGCTATAATTATAATATTCTTTATACACTACAATAACGATTAAGAGGTGTGAGCCGCTCATTGATGTAATAGCGTCGCGGCTCACCATTGACGATGCCGGACGTGTCGGCACTGCGCTGCACGCGCACCGCTCGAAGCAAGTCGTCTCGCAGTGAGCGGCGCGTCAACCGCACCACGATGGGACGCGGTCGCATTCGCTCGCCGTCAGCCGCCGCGGAGCGTCTCGGTCCCACGCGCTCTGCACTTACAATATCTTTGTCGGTGAGATCGAAACCGATTTTTTTCGCACATAACATCGCCATGTTATGTATATTCTCACCCGGCTTTCCGGCAATACAAGCTATTTCCAAATCCGTCACTAAATGCTCCTGCTCCCTCTCATTTATTTGCATGTGTAGGCGCGAAATTTCTGCTTTGTTCGCATCTTCTGCCTGGCTTAGATTGGCCTTATCCAGCGTTTCTATAGCAGAAATTCTGTCTTCCACCGATGTTAAGCGGCTATTGAATTCTGACATATTCGAATTCAACCGCGACACTTCTTCTCGGAAGAAGGTCATTTCGCGTGATACTGTTGCCACCTCCCTTCGTAATAGCCGGATTTCTTACAATAGTGTTGCCGGCAAGTCTTCACCGACGTTTGCGTCAGTATAGTTGTCCTCCACGGCGTCCTTAAGGTGCGTCGAGGAGTGAGATTGAACAGGGGTGCATAATTTAGCAGACCGTTTGCATTCCCGGCACATCCATTTCCCGTTTATTTTCGTTTCTGGGCTTATGTTCAAACATACTCGGTGATAGCGGGACGCACATTTTGCGCATTTAGCGCCATCTGTTGTTGCAAGGAATTTGCCACAGTGCTTGCATTTATTTCCAATGATCTATTTGTGAGGTACTATGCAGTGTAAAAGATGGACGTTAGATGGCGATGTAAATAATTTTATTATTTGTTATAAATGTTAAATTAATTTTATAAACATAAACGCTTTCAATCACTGCATTAACACACGATAAAAATAAAACACTGATAAAAAATAGTTTTTCTTAGGCCTTTTTTTCTGTTACATATAATGTTAAGTAGGTGGGTATGTTAAGTATATTATAAACACACGGTTCGAAAGTTTTTAGGATATAATATAGGTTTATTAATAGAATTAAGTTCACACCACTAGTTATCGTTTTCACACCATATATTGTCACTCTCCCGATTATGTACTATGTATAATAAACTGTTTTAACTGTTCTTTATGTTTTATTTTAATTTAAAACTATTGCAGCCACAACGATCAGCTGTCACTCCAACGACGTAACGTCGAATCTTATTTATATATAACAACAACAACAGCCTGTAAATTCCCACTGCTGGGCTAAAGGCCTCCTCTCCCTTTGAGGAGAAGGTTTGGAACATATTCCACCACGCTGTTCCAATGCGGGTTGGTGGAATATACATGTGGCAGAATTTCTATGAAATTTGTCACATGCAGGTTTCCTCGCGATGTTTTCCTTCACCGCTGAGCACGAGATGAATTATAAAGACAAATTAAGCACGTGAATCAGCGGTGCTTGCCTGGGTTTGAACCCGCAATCATCGGTTAAGATGCACGCGTTCTAACCACTGGGCAGTCTCGACTCGATATATAATAATAATAAATAAGATTCGACGTCAATAATATATAAATAATATATATAAAATTATGGAAAAAAATGATCACATTTGATCAGCTTTATAATAAAATACCTTCTTGTATAAGGAAGACGCATTCACTTAGCGCATTTAAAACGCAACTTGCGCAATATTTTACCAACTAACGCATACAGTGGGTGCGTTTTTCTTTTCTTTTATTCTCTTATTCTCTTATTAATTTCCAAGTTTTATTTAATTTGTAGTGGTTAGTACAACCACTACAAATTAAATAAAACTTGGTGTGACGAATGTCAGCAATGTTTTATATTTTAAGTTAGTTATGTTCTCAAATAAGTGACTATGTATTGTCTTGTTGAGAATAAAGATCTTTAAACCTAACTACCTTGCAAATGTCTTCAAACCTAACGAACAACAAAGTGATAAGACTCATGTTGATAAAATCTTGTGACTTCCAAATAGATGTCCTAATCACGCCTACTAACCCGAAAGAAGTAGTTAGACAAATAACTAAGATAGAAAATAAAAAAGCACCGGGCTTCGACTTAATTACTAAAGAGATACTCAAGGAACTACCAAAAAGGGAATTATGTTTCTGACAATCCTCTTTAATGCAATCTTGAGAATAGGACACTACCCAACGATCTGTTAAGTCTTACAGATCATCATGATTCATAAAGATGGTAAACCACTGAACGAGGTGGGGTCTTACAGGCCCATAAGCCTTTTACCTGTCATCTCAAAGGTATTTGATAAAATACTCTTGGCTCGCATACTTGAAATAATCACCCTTTCTTCGGGATTCTGAAATCATATCTGGCAGATCGTGTGTTCCGAGTTAAAGATGGAGAATACACGTCATGGTTCTTCGATACTTTGGCAGGCGTTCCGAAAGGATCCGTAATGGGTCCGGTCCTTTGTTGATGACACAGCAATACTGGCTAGTGACCCTTACAAAAAGGACTAGAAGGAGTAAACGAATGGCTTAAAAAATGGAGAATTAAAGCTAGTGGACCTCAATCTAACCATGTTACATTTACTCTGTGCAAGAAGAATTGCCCACCATTCAAACTAGGAGAACATACCTTACCACATAACGATTGTGTCAAGTGTTTGGGAATGCATTTGGACCGACGCCTGACGTGGAAAACCCACCTACAAAAGAAAAGAGAACAACTAAACCACACGTTCCGGGAGCTGCAGTGGCTCATCGGCCGAAATTCCGTCCTCAGCATAAGCAATAAACTGCTTATATACGATCCTATGTCATCCTAAAACCGATATGGCTGCATTCAACTGTGAGGGTCAACATGCAAATCTAATATACAAATAATCCAATGAGCTCAAAACGCAATCTTAAAATCACTATCTGATGCACCCTGGTTCATCAAAATAGAGGAACTGCACAATTAAATGTCCATAATTATCGTTAAAGATGAAATAAAACGATACGCTGCTACATACAAAGCCTGCCTATGTCAATACCCAAATCCACTGGCAACGGAGTTAACCACTATCAGATACCCAAAGAGGCTAAAAAGACAGCATATTGTGGAACTTAATGAAGCACAATTTTTTTTTTTAAGTTATAGGTTGGCGGATGAGCATATGGGACACCTGATGGTAAGTGGTCACCATCACCCATAGGCATTAACGCTGTAAAAATACTAACTATTCCTTACATCGTCAATGTGCCACCAATCTTGGGAACTAAGATGTTATGTCCCATGTGCCTGTAGTTACACTGACTCACTCACCCTTCAAACCGGAACACAACAATACTGAGTACTGTTATTTGGCGGTAGAATAACTGATGAGTGGGTTGTACCTACCCAGACGGGCTTGCACAAAGCCCTACCACCAAGTGATTAAAAAAAGGAGATATGATTAGTGGACCAGTTCTCCCCAGACACCGTAGAACACAACACATTTGCCTATATAATGTTGTCTTAAATTTTCGCGATTATTACACATTTAAATAAAACTAGTTATAACGGATTTGAATCGCGTATATTAATTATTTTTGGCATCCCAACGTTTCGAGCACTTTACAGCGTTCGTGGTCAGCGTTCGTGACCACGAACCCAAAATAATTGGTGCCAAAAATAATTAATATACGCGATTCAAATCCGTCATAACTAGTTTTATTTAAACATTTGCCTATAACAGTATATATACCCGAATGATCGCAGATGACAAATCACACAAAAAAAAACTTACCTATTTTATTTACGTGTGGCTGTGATTGAAACTACACTTATCGTTACCCCATACAAAGTTTTTAGGTAAGTACTATATACTTTTTTCGGGTAGGTGCATAAAAAAGTGAACATCGTTTTTAGTTTATCCACACTTTGTTTATTTAAAATAATATTAAAACCTCTATAATATGCACTAAATATTTACATACCTGTCAGCCTTAATCCTACAGTTTACATACAATATATTTTCACACAACAAAACTATTTCCTTGCCACAATACAACATCTCAAACATGTAGTCTATAACTCAATCACTTCAACAATCAAATGGCGGAGATTCAAAAGAGTTTGCAGAATGCATCCATCGCAGTAACAAGCCCGACATCCAACTTGGTTTCACAATTCAACATTTTCCGTTCCTTTGTGTTATCTTCATTGGAGTCACTTCAGCTACAAGTTGATCTTCTGAAATGTGATCTCATTTTCTTGAGAGAAGAGTGTTGGATATGAGAAGCAGAAGAAAAATACTTTTAGTGCACGGTATTCAAGAGTCCAAGAAAGAAGATACTGCTGCAGTCGTAGTCAAGGAACTCTCAAGTCATCTTAAAATGCCCGATCTCTCCGCTGACTCTGTAAGTCGATGCCACCGCTTAGGATCCACTGCCACAGATAAGCCATGAGCCATACTTTTAAAATTCAGAGAGTCAACTGTACGGAATAGTGTGTGGTTTGCAAAAACCAATCTTAAAAACACCGGAATCACTATTTCTGAATTTTTAACTAAGTCATAATGTCTTCATGGCTGCACGGCACAAGTTTGGTGTGAATAACTGCTGGACAAAAGATAGCAGTAAATTCATTATTGCTCCAAATGGTAATCGTCATCAAATTACTACAATGAGTGAGCTTGAAAGTGTCACAAATACCCAGGTTCAAGGGAAATCTTCGTCATCTGGAGTGGGTGTGAACCCCAACATAAAGGAATCGCAAATAGCTCAGGCCACCAGATCCAAAAGGATAATTAAAAATAAATAATCCGTTCTATGCTTTACTCGTCGTGGATATATGCAGGTAACATTTAATTATTGTAATCTTTTTATGTTATATCACTTCGATGGCTTAATTAGTGAGGTATATCTTAGCATTCAATCTTTATTCTTTTTAATTTTGTGTTGTTATAATTAACTTATTTTAATTTACCTTCCTATCGCTTTATTCACATAAAATAAACAAATAATAAAAGTTTACAGTTTATGTCAGTTGTCAATTGTCATCTGTGTCAATGACAAATTGACAATGTAGCCTTACAAGAACTACCCTCTTCTCAAACAGGACCGAGCGTTTGAATCTTAGGGTTTGTTAGAGTAGTTATAATTCTTTTCATTAGTTTGTAGATACTTTACATAGATATCTACTAAAGATTACATAGATTACATATATATCTATCCAATTGGTATCTAAACATTTAGACTAGACATAGATAATAAATATCTATAATTATTTTAGAACATATTTATAAATCATTGAAAATGTTTATTAATATTTGTTTATTTTATAAATTGTATGTATGTGGGAAGTTTGGAGTAAGATTTTACTTTATTATATTATATATTAAATTGTGTGTGATCTGCATATAGCTATATAATCATTGCCAAAAGTGATTTTGAATGAAACTATTAGTTGTTTTGTTTCTTGTTTTATTTTTTTATTTTTTTAATATAAATTGGGATAGTGTTTTTGCTGCTACCACGGTAGATTCTAAGCTGAGCATCTTTAATTCTTTACTCATTGAGCTTTTTGATATTCATGCGCCATTGAGACCTATTAAACTTAAGCATCTATCAGCTCCATGGCTGACGCATGATATCAAAGCTCTTATGTCTAAATGAAATTCAGCGAAAGGTAAGTACAAATCTAGTCCAACAGAGCAAAATTTACTTAGATATAAGCGGTTACGTAATAATATGTAATAAAATGTAGTAAAGTGTGTAGAGATGCGCAACGTAGCTACATACATAATTCGTTAGAGGGTAAAGATTCTGGCAAGGCTTGGAGATTTCTAGAATCTATGGAAATAGGGAAACAAAACAGTAATGTAAAGTTAAATGTTGATATTAATAACCTTAATAAATATTTCACGTCAGTCACTACGGATAATACAAACAGAATCAGCACAGTTAACTCTCTAAGGCATCAGTCTATATTCAATAGAAATCCGTTCTGTTTCCGTAATATATCTACTGACGACATCAGAAAGAACATTGCAGCTATCAAATCGGATGCTATTGGCGGTGATTGTGTAAGTCGTAAGATGATATTATTATCGTTAGACATCATCCTTCCCATCCTTGACCACATATTCAATTAATCCCTGTCTTCTAGTACTTTTCCTGATGATTGGCGAATAGCTTATGTCCTTCCACTTCCCAAAACACCTAACCCGACAACTTATTCGTACTTTCGTCTCATTTCTATTCTTCCATTCCTTTCTTAAGTTCTTGAACGTATTGTGCACCATCAACTCTCCGATTTTCTAAACAAAAATAAGATATTAAGTCCATTTCAATCTGGTTTTAGACCTGGGCACAGTACAACAACAGCACTTATTAAAGTATGCGATGACATTAGATATAGCATGGATCTAAAGCAAGTAACTTTCTTAGTTCTTCTTGATTTCTCTAATGCATTTAATACTGTAGACTTTGAAATCTTACTTGCTATTCTTGAACGGTTTAATATTTCATCTAATGCCATCAACTGGTTTAAATCTTACTTACATAATCGCCGTCAGTGTGTCCGATATGATGGTAAGCTTTCCACTACTTGTCACATTAAAGCTGGAGTCCCGCAGGGAGGAGTACTATCCCCTCTACTTTTCTCAATTTTCATTAAAACTGTAACCGATTTACTTACGATACCTTATCATCTTTATGCAGACGATCTCCAAGTTTATTTATCATCTCCTATTGAAGATGTTGTCAATGCTATTGAAAAGATTAATCACAATCTTCAAACTATAAACTCATGGAGTAAGTTTTATGGTTTACATTTAAATTTATCTAAATCACAACTGATTATTTGTGGTAACAAGCATCAACTATCTTTATTAAATAATCTACAGCTGCCTCCAATAACTACTGATGGGATTTGCATAAATTATACTGATAAGGTTAAAAATCTTGGTATCATTTTAGATAGCTCACTTACCTGGGCACCGCAGGTGTCAAACGTTAGCCGAAAGATTTTTGCTACAATAGGTACCATTAAGCGTTTAAAAAACCTGTTACCTATAAAAACAAAAATCACTTTAGTCAACTCACTATTACTACTTATCCTCGATTATGCTGATGCTTGTTACATAAATCCCACACAAGAACTGTTGGATAAGTTGGAGCGGTTACAAAATCTATGCATTAGGTACGTATTTGGGTTGAAGAAATTTGACCATATTTCTCAATACCGCGCTAAACTTCAGTGGTTAACTGTTCGGCATCTTAGAAATTTCCATGCTCTTTGCATTCTCTTTACCATCCTTTTCCATCCCCACACTCCTCACTATCTTAAAGAACGCTTTGCTTTCTTTACAACTGACTCTCCTCCGCATCCTAATCTTCGGTCCAGAAGTGACAATAAATTAAAATTACCAATAAGTCACTCTAAGTGTTACAACGAATCTTTTACAGTTAAAATTGCTAAACTGTGGAATGATTTGCCATATACCATTCGGCATTTAGAAACAATTAACATCTTCAAAAATCGATTAAAACGTTATTATTTGGCTTTGCGAAACGAACATGTAGACGACAATATACTCGTATCTGTTTAATTTGTATTTATTGTTAATATTTAGGATATATATGTGCATGTATGTATGTATGTATATGTGTGTATTTATAGATTATGTATATTAGGTATACATTATTGTATATTATATTTATATAGATGTATGCGTTTGTGTATATTGGATGTATGTATTTATTATTGTAGTCGACATTTACTTATTATTATTTTGACATAAACTTTCTATGCACTTAACGTATTACTAATATAATAGCTTTTTACTCCTGAGGTTGTCTGTAAGAGATCACTAATAGTGATAAGACCGCCTTTGCATACTAATGTTTTCTCTTGTCAATTTATTTTACTTATTGTCAACTTTACGTGTGTGCAATTAAGAAGTTTATCTATCTATCTACTATATTTATGCTTTCACTATAAAACTTCGAAAAGTCCCTCAACTTTGACGAACAACTGTCATCACACTTTTCACAGCTTTATTACATTTTTACTTAAAATAACAAATTCACAAAAACACCATAAATCACCAAAAAAATGAAAACGCATGAAACCTCTTGAACATACCTAAACGTGGAAGTATATGAAATGTCACTTTTCGATGTACAGGTATGAAATCTATGCCAATCCATAGAAAATATTGTTTAAAACAACAATTATTGTTTGAAAAACTGGCGTAAATCTAATACTTTCTGAGACATTGCAGTTTGAAGTCGTAAAATAAAACAGCAAAAATACATAAAAATACATAAAAAAATCAAAAAATACATTTCATGTACTTCCAAGGTAAGGTATGTTTGGCTTCATACAAAAAGGTTCGATGTCTTTCGCACTTTGTTTATTACTTTGTAATAACATTGCCTACACATACGCAATAAAAGCCCTTATTATATGTATTTTTAACTATAGCTAATTTATTTCAGGTTTCAGAGGGCACCGTACGTATACAGAAGGTGATATTTGTTATCATCTATATTAATAATGAAACGACATTATCTCAGTGGCGCACAAAAACGCAAACAGGCAGATGCACTCCCAAAATGACATCGATTTTTCCGACTAATCAGTTAGAATCTGGTAAAGAAAAAATCGTGTGTCAAGAATCTTAATCTTTATCATCTGCTAGAACACAAATTGATAAAAACAGTTCTACAGGTACTTCAGATGATCATTTTGATGACGATGAAATAAATAGCGAAATTAAAACACCTGTTTCTGTTCCCGATAAATCTGAACCTGTTATTGTTGCGATTCCTGAAGTTTCAAAGATTGAACTCGTCAATTCCAATAAAAAGATAGATGCTGGGCTGTGGACGGAATTTTCTGAGGAAGATATTTGCTATTGGATTGACCACTGTCCAGAAAATTGTCAGCACCATCAAGGCCCATTTCAAGAATCCCGCTATATATATGCTAGTGGTAACAGTGTCCGTTTTTGCACACCACGACTATTTTTCGGTAAAAAAGCCAACACTGAAACATATAAACGGGAATGGTTACTGTATTAAAAACACAAAAGGATCTTTGTATTGCTTTGTTTACAAGTTGTTTAGTAACAAATTTATCGCCACAGCGCCGTATTACAATTGAGCACCATGAAAAAAGTTCAGCTCATAAGGACTTTATGCTAACGTATTTGAGTCTAGGGATCACCAAAAATCTAGAGGCACAAGTGCAAGAAGAAAGAAAATATAGACAAAATGTATTGCAACGAGTTATTGCAGTTATACAAACGCTTGCAGAACGTGGTTTGGCCTTTAGGGGATATGATGAGTCTTTGGATCTATACATAATGGGAATTTTTTGGTTTATAGTTTACTCGAACTTGTGGCTCAATTTGATCAATTTTTAGCAAGCCATATTGCAAGATAAGATTAGTTTACAAAGTGATTGTCGAAGAAATACAATCAGCTGGGTACTTCAGCCTCTCAGTGGACTCTACGCCTGACCTATCACATACGGTTCAACTAAGTGTTATCTTGAGATACGTATCACCGTCTGATGGTATGCCCGTGGAACAATTTCTGACGTTTTTAAATCTAAAGTCATACCGGAGAAGAGATGGCAAATATAGTACTCAGTTATCTAAAGGATTGCAAAATAAATATTGCAAAGTACAGACGACAATCATATGACAATGCTGCTAATATGTCAGGATGATACAAAGGGATGCAGCAAAAAATTTTAGAGCATAATAAATATGCTGTATTTATACCATGCGCTGCACTTACTTTTAACTTGACTGGTCGCAGTGCTGTTGATTGTTGTACGATCGCAGTGATTTTTTTTAATTATGCAGTTGTTATACAATTTTTTTTCGGCATCTACTCATCGTTGGGCATTTTTTAAAGAATGAATAGACAACTATAGCGTTCTGTAGTCGCTGTCGGACACTCGTTGGGAAGCTACGGGTGCAATATTACAATCCTATCCGAAGAAAAGGTGAAACCAGGTTAGAATCACAACATATTTCAAACAAAATGCAAGAGTTTGAGTTTATATTTATGCTCACTTTGTGGAATGATATTCTAGTCTTTTATCACACCATTAAAGGACTCCAAGAAGAAGGATTAGATCTTAAAACGTGTTCCAATTTGTATTATTCTTTATCGGGTCATCTCGTTGAAATAAGGAATCAATTTGAAAAATTTGAGGCGAGCATGAAAAATTTACTAATGGGGAATATAAGGAAACTCGAAGACGAATTAAGAAGAAACAAGTAAATGATGGAAATGCAAAGGAACTTGATTTGAACCGTAGAGACAAATTCCGTATTGAAACTTTCAATGTAATACAGTGAAACTTGGTTAAGTGGAACCTGGATAAGTAAGAAACCTCCATAACTGGAACTCATGCTGAGGTCCCTTGGCACCTTGGCACTGAATTACCTTTGTTAGCGAGGTAAGCCTCTATATCTGAGATTTATTCTTTCGATTTATCATCATAGTTACCTCTATAACTGAGACAGCGAGTAAATTTTATATGCATAAACCTCTGTAACTGAGATAACATTGTTTGTTTACTCATTCTTATTCTACCCACAAATTCCACACGTAATTCCAAGTACGTAAGTACAAATTTTGAGCTTCAATTTCAGCGAAAAAAAAATTATGTTTGTGGAAAATTGTACTGCTCATAATAATATGCCCGCGCTAAGCCACATTAAACTCGTGTATCTGCCTGCGAATACGACAAGTCAATTGCAGCCAATGGCTCAAGGCATCATTAACCATTTCAAAATGTATTACAGAAAAGAAGTTGTTCGACATGTTATTAAATCTATAGAAGACAATCAGTGCCCACAAATCGATGTTCTTCAGGCAATGAGGTTTGCTAGGAAGGTTTGGTTTTCTGCGACCAAAACTACATAGCAAACTGCTTTAAAATATCTGGAGTAGCTGTAGCTGAAAGCTTACAAGAGGAGGACGATAAAATATTTTTTTCTAAAAAATAATACCGACTTCAAGGTGATCACTAAAAAGTAATAAAAATAATTTGATTTAAACACGTATTATTGAAATCGGCCGATCGTATATAAATATTTCTACATTTTGTTTTTTCGCTCAAAATCGTCCGACAAGAGACAGAATTTAGAAAAAATATTTTATTTCACTCTTTTTAGTGTTATTTTCTCAAAATAGAAATGAAAATTCCTTATGTAACAAATGGTTATTTGTTGATTTTTTCAAAAAGCGCTGAACCTTCAATAAAACTTATATGGGACCACTTCTGGAGCATGATATACCAAACAATAACATAACAAAAGAAATGTTTAGTGAACCTGTACTTCTCTTCATAAAAGCTACGACGAGAAGTATAAATCCATATATTAATGTTGAAAGAACTATTTCCTAACTCCTAGTAATTGAGGACTTACACCTTCCATCATCAGCTCAGCAGTATAATATTATGATTGGCAGAAGCAAATGCCAATATAACTTCAGAAAATATGTAAAACACGGTACATGTGCCAATACAATTTGAGGGTTCCCCTCGATTTTTCCAGGATTACATCATCAGACTCTGATATCCTCATCATGGTACCATTCCAGGAGTATCTTCTTACTTACAAAAAAAAATTCATCAAAATCGGTCCATAAATGGCGAAGTAATCGGCGAACAAATATAAAACATTAACATTTTGTTTGTTATTTGTAAAACATTAACAACCTCGCAGGGCTAGATTGAGAACATCATAAACAACAACTTTTGTTTTATGACCTTGAACAAAACTAAATATTTTTTCCAAAAAAACACTTCCAAGTTTTTGTTGCACTCTCTAACATTTCAATATCCTTCCGTGTGGCGTCATTCATATTAAATAATAATAGTAAAAACCCTCAATGTAATCACGTGACTGGCACGCTATTGGCCAGCGGTTTTCGGAAAGCGCGTAGAAGGGTTTCGCGCCGCCCACACGCTTCGCTATACGTCTTCGTATTATCAGTTTAACTGACACAGCGACGCGCAAATGTTTGCAGGATGTAACAGATTTTGTTCCTCTCGTGGCTACGATGACGAATGTTAATCATAGTGTGAATGTTGCTATTTTATGTTTACGTCCGGAATTAGGATTCCCGGAAATTTTTACTCTGAAGTGCCGAGCAAAAAGTGACGTTCAGTCTCATGCTCCAATTTAAACACTTGACTAATTAATTTGCAAAAGATTATTTAGTTATTTGGTATTCGTATAACGTAGTAAAGTTAATGATTATTTTATACCTTTTCTTAAACTATGTACCTAATCTCCCGGATCCTATCTGATAATAGGATCCTCAACTCCTGATAATGAGACCGACTGTTAAGTATACTTTGAAATAAAAAAGAATTTTCATAATCGGTCAAACCGTCTTTGAGATTCCGTAACATACCTACCTACATAAAAAAAGTCCCGACAAATTAAAAACCGCATTTTTAAGTCGTTTAAAAAAAGCTATAAAGCTAAATGAAAGTTAATTACGAGCAAGAAAAAAAATATTTCTCAATTTTAACAATCTAAGTTAAAATAAGGTACCTATATATAAACTGCTTGTACTACTACTACTTTGCTTTAATTTATCTTATTCAAGGTAAACTAATGAGTTATTTAATCTAACAATAACTAAAATCCGATAATCACAATAAATTAAAAACTTGTCAACATTTGATCTGGCCGGCCTATCCATCAAAAGCCGTAATAATATCAGTGTTGCCACCTTGGCGATATTGTCACTAAATCTGGTGATTTTTTATTGTTCGTAGCGATATTTTTCAGTCGATTAGCGACTTTTATTTTTTAGTGATTTTTAGCGGTTTTTCAACCAGAATCTGGCAACACTTTTTTCCTGAATCCTGAATGCTCCCATTCATTCGTCTTTCGTTTCTTATTGTTTCGTCATTCTATTCATTTCTTAAGTGAATTCGTTTGTAATTTTTCGTGTCCCGTAAAAGAATAATACTTCTGAGTGGTGGTTATACAAATTTCTTATATTTTGTTATCGCGAAGTGAAAATCGCTGTAAAATGGAATTGCCGCCAAAAAAAAAACTCTATACACAAAAATACAGAAAAGAATGGGAACAGGAAGATGAGTTCAAGAGCTGGCTTAAACCTGTACCTGGTGATGATCTGAAGGCGTATTGCTCTTTATGCAAAGCCGAGTTATTGGCAAAAGTAGCGGACTTGAAAAAACATTCTGCAACAAAAAAACATAAGCAGAAATTGCAAATAATATCTAGCAACCGAACAATAGCATTTTCACCAGCTGAAAAGTTATCGACACCCAAATCCCGTAAAGCTGAAGGAATGCTAGCTCTTTACATCACAGAACACAGTGCAGTTTCTAACATTGACCATTTGACAGATTTAGTTAAATCTGCTTTTTCTGATTCTCAAGCCACACATGACTTAAAAATTCATCGTACTAAGTGCACTGAAGTTATAAAAAATGTCTTAGCTCCACATTTTATCGAAGAATTGATTAAGGATATAGGACAGCAGAGATACAGCTTAATTATCGACGAATCAACGGACATCAGTACCAGCAAACAACTAGGTATTGTAATCAGATATTTTAGTACAAATCTTAAAAAAGTTGTTACGTGTTTTTTGGCTTTGGAACCTCTTAAAAGCAGCGATGCCCCTGGAATTGTCGAAGCTTTATTTTGTTGCCTACAAAAATACGGACTCGACAAAAATAAGATGGTAGGATTAGGCACAGACAACGCGTCTGTAATGACTGGCATTAATAAGGGCGTATACAGAATACTGAAGAATGACATTCCCAATTTAATACTTATACGATGCACATGTCATTCACTACAATTGGCTGTTTCTCATGCATCGGAACATGCGCTACCAAGAAATATAGAATTTCTGATACGAGAAACTTATAATTGGTTCGCCCATTCCACAAAGCGTAAAAGTGAATATGCAGACATTTATGAAATTATAAATTGTGGCGAAGCTCCATTAACCCTTAAAGGAGCCTTGTAGACAATTGTCTACGTACTGTTTACAAGGCAAAACGGAAGTAGAAAATTTTTTTTTTGATTTCTGAACGCATCGTTACGTATTCTTTAGTTTATAACAATAAAAAAAAAAGAATTGTCAAAACTTATTTCGCGCCAATTTAAAAAACTTGAAGACTTTTAGCTGTCAAGTTGAAAAAGTTCGGGTGTTGTGATTTTGTCGAAGTTTTCTGATTGGATTTTTACGTAAAAAATACGTAATTTGCGTATAACTAATATTCAAAATATTGGAAAGCAGGTAAGAAATTGATATTTCACTAGGTTTTTGTAATTAGGATCAGCTTTTTACAAAATTTTGATACAAATAGGTATGTTGCCAAATGTTTACATTGCGCGTTTAGTTCATATTTCCTTTTCTGGTAATGTTTGCACTCAAACGTTTTTCTAGGCATGGGTGATGGGTAAAAAGCTTTTATTTTTACTATTCCAGTGTTTTCTTTGAAGAATGAAGCCTGCAGATATAGAAGCATACTTGGCTGCATTAGAAGCGGGTGAAATATCTGAGGATGAGGAAGATATTGGAGATGATAATGAAATAGAATATTACCCAAGCGCTCAAGAATTGCTAGATGTTTTGGAGGATGAAAATAGGAGAAGAAGTTTAGATGAAGATAGGAGAAGAAGTTTAGATGAATTAGAAGAAGAAGAAGATAGTCCTGATCCACCTTTAGTCGAGGTAGAACCTGATCCGCCGGTGATACCTTCGTGTTCTGCGCCCCTTTCAGGTACAGCTCTTTGGAGATCTAGATGTAGAGAACTGATTTGGAAAAAAAAAAGTTTAGAGTGGGATGAAGACCGGATCACCTTCTTGGGAAATACATCGCTGCCAGAAGACGTAACTTCATTAGAAACGCCCCTACAATTTTTTACACGGTTTATGAATGATGAATTTATAGCAAAGATTGTTGAAGAAACCAATTTATATATAACCCAAAACAATATTGCTAACTGCCCACCAGTAACACCATTAGAACTGCGTCAATTCTTTGGTATTCTGATTTTTACCACAGTTTTCCACTACCCAAATGTCAGAGCCTACTGGGGAAAGTACGGTTTTCAGAATATAATGGAAACAATGACTTCTAAAAGATTTGCAAAGTTGAGAACTGTAATTCATTTCAATGACAACTCTCTTCACAAACCAGTAACTCACCCAGAACATGATCGTCTCCACAAGATAAGACCCGTAATTGACCACCTCAACAATTGTTTTTCATACACTGTGCCCTTAGAACAAAGACTGTCCCTTGACGAGCAAATGTGTGCCACGAAAGTGGCACATTTTTTGAAACAGTACCTACCAAACAAACCACACAAATGGGGTTTCAAATTTTACGTAATTTGCTCTTTATCAGGATATGCTTACAATTTTGAAATATATTCTGGAAAGAATGAGGAGTGCCAACCTGATGAGCCCGACCTTGGTGTAGTTGGCAATACAGTGATTCGACTTTGTCGAAATGTTCCAAGAATGGTGAACCATATAATTTACTTCGATAATTACTACACATCGATACCACTCCTACATTATTTGGCATGTCAGGGAATTTATGCTCTAGGCACTATACAGAGGAACAGGCTGGGTAAAACCTGTAAACTGCCCATTCAAAAAGATTTTATGAAAGAGACTGTTGCAAGAGGCACTTATGAAGAACAAGTCGCTAATTACGAAGGGAAGGACATATCTGTGACTTGTTGGAAGGATAATAAGATAGTGACTCTTGCATCCACCTACGTTGGTTCAGAACCGGCAACGACCGTCTCTTGATATGATAAAAAAAAGAAGGCTACCATTTCAATACCATGTCCTAAAATTATAAAAGATTATAATTCCCACATGGGAGGGGTAGATCTAATGGACAGTTTCTTAGGGAGATATAGAATTAGAATAAAGAGTAGAAAATGGTACATGCGGTTGTTTTACCACATGATTGATTTGAGCGTAATTAATTCCTGGATATTATACAAGAAAGTAAATGAAGGAAAAGGAAATACGAAGAACATGAATCTTGGAGAGTATAGAGCCGAGTTAGCCGAAAGTCTATGTAAATATAAAGTAAATGGTGATGGAAACAAGAGAGGGAGACCATCGAGAGGCAGTTTAGAAAGAGAAATGGAGTTGAAGGCCAAGAGAGGAAAAATGTCGTACGTACCACCGAAAGATGTTAGGACCGATGGCATTGCCCACCATAAAAGGCGCTGTGAGAAAAAAAATCGCTGCAAACTTCCAAATTGTAAAGGTTTTACACGTGTCGAGTGCACAAAGTGTAATGTGGCTCTGTGCCACACTAAAACTAGGAATTGCTTTGGTGAATTTCATGGTTTTTGATTTAACTAATTCCAAAAGGCTATTTTTTCTTAACTTACTTTATATGCAGCTGTGGTAGGCCGGAACGCGCACTGTAGCCATTTGGCAACATACTGTTTTTTTCGTTTTAATAAATGAAATAATTTTCAAATATTTTTTTTTATTATTTTTCCCTTAATATATGGCCCCAAATACACTCGTTGTATTTTTTCGTGTAAAATTAAAAAGTCGCGCCTTTAAGGGTTAAAGATTGTAAGTTTATGTGACACTCGCTGGTTGTCTATTGAACCAGCAGTTCAAAGATTCTGGGACAATGGGCAGAACTGATTTTACATTTTGGAATCGTAAAAGATCGTTGCTATACGGCTGATATCTTATATGCTATGTATAAGGACAAAGCCAACTATTTATATTTGCTATTTTTGAGAAGCATACTAAATGATGGCCAGATTGCTGTAAAAAGCTTTGAGAGTGAAAATGCAAATCCTCTTCAATTATTAAATGTGTTAATTACATTCTTGCGTTCAATTTGCAACAGGATACTTTTGCCAAATGTAGCAGTTACAGATAAGGACTTTTTAAATATTGACATTGAAAACAATCTTAATCCGGTTCCATACATGGGATACCTCTTCGAATCAGAGAGTGAAAAAACGTCATTAACAAATGATACCTTGTCAACAATAAAACGCCGCTGTATTGATTTTAATGTAAAGTTAGCAAAGGAAATACAACAAAGACTGCCCACAAATTATGCTGTACTGGAATAAATGTCGAAACTTAGCCCAAATACAATTTTATGCCAAGGCAAAGATAATTCAATTTCCGAACTCGCAAAAGAGCTGGGCTACAATCCCAGTGACATTGACAAAATATTACAGCAATGGCATCGTATTTGTTTTGTACACTGGAAGAATACGACCGATGTTATTAAATTGTGGGTTGAAGTACATGACCACAGGAATGCGGCAGGTATAAACGAATTTGGAGAACTGGCTCATCTTGCCATCTCTGAGTTGTCATTACCTCATTCCAACGCTGAAGTTGAAAGAGTATTTAGTGTTATGAGCATCGTTAAAAACAAACTGCGCAACAGGATGGCGAGTCCACTTCTAAACTCCATACTTTTTATTAGAAACCGATTGAAGGTATTAAATGTCACATGCTTCAATTACGAATTGCCAAGCGACGTCATTATGGCTATTGGGAAAAACACTAAATATTCTTTCAAAGATCCACCACAAGCGTCAACATCATCAGCGCCGGTCGCTATGGAGCCTGTAGATGATACGGATAATAATATTACGGAAGATTTAACATCGGAAATTTTTGAATTTTAAAATTAAGTTAATTTAAAAAAGTATTATGCTAATTTTATAAATTAAGTACTTATTATTTTGATTATTGTAATTACTTATATTTTATAAAAAATTTAGCGACTTCTGGTGGTTTTTTTTTCACTCACACACAAAATTACAAAATCTAGTGACATTTGCCAATTTATCTGGTGACAACATTATTTTCGAGGTGGCACCACTGAATAATATTAATCGTGACTCATTATGTAGGTACATAGGTAAAACCACAACGCCTTCATACTCCTACTTATCAAAAGGATAAAACTGACCGTATTAAAAATGATAAAAGGTTAAATCGTTTTGTTTAGGCACACGGCATGTTTAGATACATAGGTACGTAATTTACGTGTATGACTAATGTATTCAACATTTAACTATTTCTATAAAGTAATATGACACACGAATCTATTAAACATTAAAAACTGGCCATCATCTTGAAATTCCGGCTACCAGAACCAAGAAATAGAAGTGCATTTTAAATTTTTTTTTTTTGGGAAGAAAGGAGTCAGTGATATTAATTTACATTCAACAATAGAATTAATGCAAATAAGTTTCATCAAAAGATTTCCGTTGAAATAGAATTAATGCAAATAAGTTTCATCAAAACAAATTATTTTTCAGTTTCAAAATAGTAGGTATCTTTTCTATGTATCTATCAGAATCTTACTGTAAAGACAAGGCTGTATGGTCTAGTATCATTGCCTATATCAAATCAAGATGAATTAAAATTAAACCCTGCAATGTGACATTTATGTATTTGTTTACATTTTTTTGCAACTTTTCGGCCTTGTTTTACAAGTTTGTTTTATGAATCATTAGTTTTAGATTTAACAGTTTTTGCAACTTACTTTTAGTTGGACTACTATTTTGCGACATTGCTACTGACCATTGCAAATGGTGAGTTTAGTTCTTTCCACCATAAGACAATTAAAAGGAAATTAAATAGTAAGTATGTTTATTTTTTCTGCTATGTTTTGCATTTTTTAATGATATGTTTTGTTGGGATTTTCTTTTAATATTAAAGTGTGGAAGTTTTAATTCATTCTTTATACCTAAGTTACCTATGTAAAATTTTGCGTATTTTGTGATACAAAATTAAATGTTGTCTGTTACTTTGCACCTCTGTACTGTACAGATGTGTACAAGACCTTGTTGATCTCCCTTAAACAATTTTAAATAAACCAATCAATTTCAAATTTTATAAATGTCATACAATTTCTATTTTTCTATCTTTGTGCTCAACAACTTTCTTTATTGTTATTTCCTATGATTGTTATTGATATTCCTTTCTTTTAGTAAAATAAGTTTACATTACTAATACAAAGTAAGATTAAATTCTTAGAGGAAGCATAAATTAATAATGTTATTTTTGAATTGATAAGACAAAAAATTAACTAAATTATTAAGCATGTAATTTAACTATTTTTATTTTCTTTTAGTTTGGAATTCAATAGCAGCAGATGTATTTGCTTAGATTTAAAATGTGAAAGTAAAGTCCTCATTCAAATAAAAATATTTTTATTTTGCATATGTAAGTTATTGGTATTGCTAATATTGCAATTAGAATTCAATCCAACACCTCTGATGGAATGTTTGTTTTATGAATTCCACAATACATATTTCAGTATGGATTGTATTTTCTATCCAGTAAACTTCTGTTCTTTAATAAGTCTCATAATCTCTACAGGTAGACAACTTGTCAAAAGTTGTATATCAACCATGCTGGCAAAGAGCTGATCAGACCAGCTGGGATTGGGTACCTGAAGCGAGCTAGACCAGGAAACTATCAAACCTTCCTGCTAATTTTCAGAGGAAAATCTCAATTGAACAGCAATCATAAGAGTAATAAAATTATTTGATTATAAACAAAAGGCCTTGTTTTTTATTAATCTTGGTATTGTATGTCCCTATGGTATTTAGTAACTGTATTAATATGACTCAATATCTTTTATTCCTTTCTTCATCTAATTTGTTATAATAATATTTTTGTATAATAAATTAAGAACTGAAATATATTTTTTGTAAACAAAAAATAGACCTTAATTTAATAAGCTTTAATTTTTATGCTTAATATTGTTACATTCTTGTTAAATTTTACATTCAATTGTTTTTTTTTTACAATTTATTATGAACAAACTTTATACAAAAAAAACCTAAGGGCAATATTTTTATTATTCTGACTGCCTCATTTACAAAAAAATTGCAAATATGAATTATACAATTAACTTAAAAAATATGATCTTAACTCTGTTAAACTGATTTCATGATGGAATTAGGATCTGGGTATAAAGATTCTTCTCAAGTTAAAAGACAAACTTAAGTTTTAGCTCATTGATTTTGTTTTAACAAATTAAAAATAAAACAAAACATAATCAAATGATTGTATAGGTTTGGAACCACACACCATTTAGAATTGATAGTTTTATGGAGACCAGCTAGTTTGTAAGTATCGTGTTTAGGTAATGAGAACGACTTGTCTGTTTGAACGCTTAATTGATACTGACTTGCTTGCTTTTATATTTGCTTAGGAATGTGAAACATACAATGAAATTATGTTAATGTATGGGTGAACCCATACAATGATGTTTTTTTAATTTAAATTTTATTCCATGGTACCTCTAAGGGTTAAATCCCGGGGATGTCTGTGTGTATCCCGCACATATTGTTCTATGTAATCACCTTCACAACCTACACATAATCCACACCTAAAAATTAATTGTTCATTCACTCTCGATAGCACTTGTGAGTTTGACTTAATCTGGTCGAAAGCCCAAGTGATTTTCTCTACTAACATTTCACGGCTTGTGATTTCACGTCCACTATACACCAATGTTTTGACGTGTCCCCATAAATAAAAATCTAATGGCGTGATATCCGGCGACCTAGCGGGCCAGGCACGAGGTCCGCCGCGCCCAATCCATCGACCAGGAAAATTATTGTTTAAAAAATTCCGGACTTCGCGAGCATTATGAGCTGGCGCTCCGTCATGTTGATAGTACATAATACGTAAATCAGCGAGGGGTATATCTTCCTCTAAATCTGGTAGTGTTTCAGTGAGAAAACGCAGGTATGTTTCTCCATTGAGTCGCTCCAAAAACACAGGGCCTAGTAAAGTAGAATTTACAATTCCTGCCCACACATTGACGCTAAATCGGCGTTGAAAATGATGAGGTCTAGTTTCGTGTGGATTTTCATGGCACCACAAATGCTCATTGCGAGAATTGAACAAACCGACTCTGCCAAATGTTGCTTCGTCAGTCCATAAAATAGTTGGCCTCTCGTTTAGCACCCAGTTACAAAAAGCAACTCGCGCGGGTTTATCGGGTTCGTTTAATTCTTGGACGCGAAGAAGGTGAAAAGGATATTTCCCTTCATTGTGTACAACACTCCATGCGAAGTATTGCGATACATTAAACCGCCGGGCTGCATCGTTGGTGATCGCTGCTGGATTGGCTTCGAAGAACTCCAGGATGTCTTCTTAGTCTCGAACTGTGCGCCTTGGCGGACGACCACTATCTCTTAAAGGAGAACGGAATTGGCCGTAATCGCGTAATCGCTGTGTGGCAGCTAGCATTGTCACGCGGCTTGGAGTAGGCACATTTGGAAATTTAATCGCATATTGACGACATGCTTCTGAAACGTTGTCATCGCATTTCGCTAAAATGCGAACCATTTCAGTATATTCGATATTGGAATATGGCATAGTGAACTTATTAACTGAAATCAACGGACTGAAAACTGAAATTAGCAATAAGAACACGTTGCGCGGGCACATCAAAGCGTAAGACTGCGACGGCGCATCAAAGCGTTAATTACGTCAAATCAAGCATGTTAACTCCGCCCATTTTGTGGGTGGAGCTAAAATCAGACTATTATTAACTGTTTTTTTTTTCATTGCCGTATAGAGTTTTTAACATAAGAGAAATCAATTTTAATATTTTTAATTTTGTATGAAAGTAAAAATTAATGAGTTATGAAAAGTCATAAAACAAAAGTTGTTGTTTATGATGTTCTCAATCTAGCCCTGCGAGGTTGTTAATGTTTTACAAATAACCCTGTATATACCGGTCGAATTGAGAACACTCTTTTTTTTTAAATCAGCAACGACAATAATCAACAGCCAACATTCCAAGATTTTATAAACGTCGATGAAGGTTTAATAATTTCAGGAGAACTTAATGAAAGCGACATTGTTCATACCTTCTCGTCTTTTTCATTGGAAAATAAAGAAGAATAAAAGAAATAACAGATATTTATTTATACATCTGAAACACTGGGTAAGTGGAATACCTCTATAAGTGAAACGACATTGCAGGTCCCTTGATGTGTCACTTAACCAGGTTTTACTGTAATTGACACACTTAATACTTAAATGCAAAAAAGAGGTGATTTATACCAAGTAGTTTCACAAAAGTTTTTATTTCTTGCGGATCTAAATAAGTCATGTTCAGAATATGAAAAATATATCCTTTTTGCTCTAATGCTAATTGCTCTTAGAATTTTACCCAGAAGACTTCCATGAAAACTTCCTCGGCGAATTTAATCATTTTTACAAAAATGTATTTAATTTATAATTATATAAAATATGAATCTTCAGAAATAGAGGTCACCCATTCCGGTATATATGAAATGATTATTAAAGATAGAGTAAAGTGCGTTTTCCCAAATATAGAAGTGGCGTTTAGAATCTTTCACAGCTTAAGCTAAGCCAAAGCTCAGTCTGTGTTGCGTAGTTTAATTAGACCAGTGGTTCCTAACCTGGGAGTAATTACCCCTGCAGGGGTAAAACGGAGATTACAGGAGGGTAACACGGGATGGCACGAAATAGTATTAAAAAAGCAATAAACTAAATAACAGTACGGTAAACGGTAGCACGGCTCTCTCATGCCCGCGGCTGACGGCGACGACGCGGGCGGCGGGTAGCGGCGGTGTGGGAGATGTGAAGCGGCAGCGCGACGCGCGGTGACGTCCATTTTGTTTACCTAAGCATAGGAAGAATACGCATTTTATTTGATCCTCCGCCGCGCATTGCAGAAATCGACTTTTTGAATTGTTTAAATTCAAAGGTAAGCAACGTTTGTTAATATTGTTTTATTAATATTTTCACGAGTGATTTGTTTACGTAGGTATGTATTAATTGACATTTGTTTTAGGTACCTAAAGGTGTTTTTGACATGACCTTTACTTCATCTGACAAAAAGCGCTCTTATGAAGAAGCATTTCTACAATGTGGTTTCACAAGCATCGTAAACAATAATATAGCCTCAGTGTGTTTTATGTAATAAATTGCTTAATCCGGAAAGCATGAAACCGAACAAATTAAAAACGAGTCCACAGATGTTGCTTCATCTTCATAATTAATGGTGTTTACACTACATATGATGATGTAAAGGAGGAATATTTGTTCTGCAAGTCTTTGCCCACTACTACTCGAGGCGAAGATGTATTTCAAACGTTAAAAGAGTTTATTGATGAAAATGGCCTGGCCTGGTTAAAGCTCGGAGGTTCGACGACCTCCGTGGTCGAGTGGTCTGTACACCGGTTTTCATGGGTACGCCACTCCGAGGTCCTGGGTTCGATTCCCGGCTGAGTCGATGTAGATTATCATTTGTTTTCTATGTTGTCTTGGGTCTGGGTGTTTGTGGTACCGTCGTTACTTCTGATTTTCCATAACATAAGTGCTTTAGCTACTTACATTGGGATCAGAGTAATGTATGTGATGTTGTCCCATTTTTATTTATTTTTATAAAGCTGGTTGATACTTGTACAGACGGGGCACCTTCCAAGATGGGCATCCGTTCTGGTTTTCAGGCACTGGTGAAACAAGCTCCTCCTCAAGATTTCGACTGTCATTGCTTGATACAACGTTACGCTTTGGTTGTGAAAACGCTTCCACCAGATTTGCTAATCACGTTGAGTGTCATAGTAAAAATTGTTAAGCATATTCGAGGCAGTACTACGAACGCAAGATTATTCAAAGTTTTGTGCGATGAAGTTGGTGCTACATTTAATGCTCTTACCATACAGTGGTACGTTGGTTATCAAGAGGAAAAGTTCTAAGTAGGGTATACGAATTACGAGAAGAAATTGGATTGTTTTTTGAAAATCAGAGAACACAAAGAGAAAAAGAATATTATGCAAAAATTAAAGACCAAACATTTGTTCTAAAGATGGCACACCTTGCTGATTTATTGTCTAAATTAATAGCCCGAATATTTCACTGCAAGGAACGAAAGACAAAATCACGTTTGAAAATTCCATGGTTCAACATTTAACGGCTGTGATAGACTCACTGCAGCAATATTTTCCGAATATGGACAGTCATGAGTCCTACTTTTGACTTTTAAGGCCATTTTCTACTTACGTCGATATTTTCAAGGACGAAGATGTGTTAGCAAAAGTAGAGTATCTCGGACTACAGGAGAATAACTTATTAAAAGTTGATTTTCAAAATGATAAACTCAGCACATTTTGGCGAAAAGCAGCTGCAGAATACCCTATTATAGCTGACAGAGCTTTAAAAATGTTGATTTCATTTGCTACAACTTACAGATGTGAAACTGGTTTCTCGACTCTTGTTACATTAAAAACAAAAGCCAGAAACCGTCTGAATGTTGAGCATGATATGAGATGTGCGTTGAGTGAAACCGAACCTAATATTGTCAAACTTGCGAATGCATCTTAATAAACATATTTTTTTATTTATTATTTTTTAGTTACTGAGTTACACAACCCTGCTCCATGAAGATAGCTGATGTAGATTTCCCTCGAACTGAACAATAGCGTGCATTTATCGAGAATGCTTCATTGCAATGTCTAATAAGTTTCTTTTGTTATAATTTTTCCCATCAATATATTGTAAAGCTTACATCGAGTAGCAACAACAACAACAACAGCCTGTAAATTCCCACTGCTGGGCTAAAGGCCTCCTCTCCCTTTGAGGAGAAGGTTTGGGACATATTCCACCACGCTGTTCTAATGCGGGTTGGTGGAATATACATGTGGCAGAACTTCTATGAAATTTGTCACATGCAGGTTTCCTCACGATGTTTTCCTTCACCGCCGAGCACGAGATGAATTAAAAAGACAAATTAAGCACATGAATCAGCGTTGCTTGCCTGGGTTTGAACCCGCAATCATCGGTTTGGATGCACGCGTTCTAACCACTGGGCCATCTCGACTCTCACATCGAGTAGGTTGTACATTAATTGTAAAATTAGTTTTAATTAATTAAATTAGGTTTTAAATACTTTTTGTTTTTTTTTTCAGCCCTCCGTCTGTAGCTAATGTAACTGGCGCAGTCGCTAGGATACTAGAATAGGGACAGTTAGGTCATCGCTAGTATCCTGAACCTACGGACCAGATGCAGCACCGGGAGGAGAATCCAAACTTCGATTCGCGAGGAAAAACCAAAGATGTATTTAATGTGAGTACAATTGAACTATGCTCGTGTTGCTCTTATCCTAGTTGTAGTCCCACTCCAAGATTTATCATCCCAGAGTTGAATTGAATTATACTTAATTGCACACCACAAACAAAAAACAACAAAAAAAATAAAGTTACACAAAATTAATAAAATGCAAAAATTGAATATAAAAAAAGAAGTAGATTAAAAGTGCGTGGTAAAATTAAAAGACAATGGGCGGTCTTATGGCTTATTAGCCATCTCTTCCAGACAACCGAATCAGAGGGAGATTTTAAAACCATCGGCGTAGGCGGTGCAGTCATAAACTTACATACAAATATTTACACACTAATACTTATACTTAATAATATTATGTATAAATAATAGGTGTACAATTTATTAAAATGGAATATTCAATATACATACATAAGAGTATATTTGTGCATACAAAAATAAATAGATACATACATATACACAGGCAAACATACATATATAATCAATAAATATGTAAATAATATATAAACTAATCGATACATCCATATAAAGAAATATTTATATATTACAAAGCTACATTTCTAGAAAATGTTTCTTGACAGCTTTTTTAAAAACTGGCAGTGATTGTGCACGTCTAATGGACAGGGGTAGGGAGTTCCAAAGACGGGATGCTTGAACAGTAAAGGATTTGCTATGAAAATTAGAGGAGTGGGAAGGAATTTCGAGAAGCAAGTTGCGTTCAGATCGAAGGGAACGCTCGTGGGAATCACTAAGGAATTTAAATCGTTCTTTTAGGTATGGAGGGGAAACAGGATTGAATAGTATACAGTATAGCAGATTGAGAATATGAGTATTCCTGCGAAGGCGAATTGGGAGCCACTTGAGCTTCTTGCGAAATTCGGATATATGATTAAATTTCCGTAAACCAAATATGTAACGTATACATAAATTTTGAATGCGCTCAAGCTTATTTAGTTGCTCCTCAGTGATGTAGATGATTCTTGATGATTGATTCTTGATTATGCTGACACATGCTATGTGTCAGCATAATCAAGAATTGGTAAAAGAAGGCTATGTGCAAGCACAATTTTAGTAGGAATCGGAAGCATATTACGTAATCTGCGGAGTGATCCAGCTGAAGCAAATATCTTACGACTTATGTCACAAATTTGTAGTCCCCAGGCGAGATGTTGGTCAAACAAAATACCCAGATTTTTGACACTGTCACTGTAAGAAATTTCAATATTATCGAATATTATTGGTGGTAGCTGCGTTCTATCGATTCGAGCTAGTAATTTAGAGCTACCAATTATTATCGCTTTCGTTTTAGATAGATTGACTTTTAAGCCGAAGGATTTGCTCCAGTTTGCTATTGATGTGAGATCGCTATTAATACAGTTTATAGTTTTAGTTAAATCATTAACTGTGCAGTGAGAGTATATCTGAAGACCGTCTGCATAGAGGTGATAGAGAGAAGTGATAATATTACTGATAGAATTAATAAAAATTGAAAAAGGAGAGGGGACAACACGCCACCTTGCGGGACACCGGCAGAGACCATTGACCAGTCTGAGTATGAATCATTCAGTCTGACTCGCTGTCGATGTCCCTGCAAGTAATTTTAAAACCATTCAGTAACCGTAGGAGATACGTAAAGAGTGCGCAGAATATCACACAGGATATCAAAGTCCACAGTATTAAAGCGTTACTGAAATCAAGTAACGTCATTAAGGTAACCCTTTGATTGTCCATATTCCATCGTATATCTTCAGTAATTTTGACAAGTGCAGTAATCGTACTATGACCAGGACGGAAACCAGATTGAAAAGGATTAAGGAGACTATGTTCTAAAAGAAAATTGCTAAGCTGTTGATGTACAAGACGTTCAAGAGCTTTGGACAAAAGTGGAAAAATTGAAATGGCCTATGTCCGAATATCGTCCCATTTCAAGGATTTCAAGGATTACTTTTTTTCGGGAGAGGAATAATTTCAGCATTTTTCCAAATAGATGGAAAGGCGCAAGTAGAAATGGATGCATTAAAAATTGATGTGATAACAGTAACCAGGATATCAATGATGGGAATGATCATCTTACGACTAATGCAGTCAGACCCGATAGAATTGGACTTTATTGCTAAAATACTCTTCTTAACGTCACTTTCGGAAAACTGACTAAAAATAAAAACAGGAGTATCAGGCGTCGGTAAAGCTTAAAGTTGATTCCTTGTACATGTTTTAGTTGCACTGTCAATAGCAACAGAAGAGGAAAAATAGATATTTAAATCATTAAGATTCAAGTTTTGAGAATAATTGTCCTGTCGCGTCTTACCAACTCCTAGTGACTTTAAAAAATTCCAAACTTTACAGGAATCTTCTTCTTCGATGACAGATTTGTAGATATGGCGTCGTTGTTCATCTCTACACACTCTATTGCAACGATTTCGAACTTTGACATATTTCTCTCTGTTTGACTCACTGGCGTCTGATCTATATTTCGCTTTGGCATAGTTTTTTTTATCCTGTAATTTCCTTATTTCAGATGTAATTCAGATGTAATTCAGATGCTTGATCCGCACAGGTCTGATAGGCGCGTGGACATCATACAGCTGGGTTAACAACGAATTGAAAATAGCAACTTTGTTATCTATTGTATGTGCATTTTCAACCGCCTTCCAATCGATTTTAGCTGCATCTTTAGACAGTCGCTCCAGATTCAAAACTACTAAAATTGCGCTGCAGAAGAATTCTTGATTTAGCTTTGGGTGGTTTAATTTTATAAGACAGATAGAGAAGGTCATGATAGGAGAATGCATAGGCATCACATTGACCATGTTTAGCAACATGGTCAATCACATGGTCAAAACAATAATTAGATCCAGAAGAGAAGGAGAACAATTAGGTAGAACATGTGTGGCAAGCAAAGGAAGAATGTTTAAATTAGCACTGTTGACAAGAGAATTCAGTCTGGAAGACCGGTGGTCATTTTTCAGCAAGCATGTATTGAAGTCGCCCATGATTACTGTGTGACTATATAAGGGAGTAAAATAATGTAATAAGGTCTCAAAAGTTGAAAAATAGTCAACAGTAAGACATGGACTATAAAAAACCGAGTGAGTAAAAGTTTAGTGTGGGAGAAAATAGTTTCAACAAAAAGATGCTCTGCTGCACCGGTCTGAGGTTGCGAAGTATTCATGATATTAAAAGGAATATGAGAGCGAAGGTAAATTGCAACCACTCCACCTGTCCGGCCGATACGATCGTTCCGGATTAGGTGGAATCCCGGTAAAGAGAAGGAAGTGGAAATTAAAATAGAATATTAATATTATTACTAAAAGACGACAACAGATCAGGATAATGTACATTAATATGGACTGCATTGAAATTTTTTGAACAATCTGTGAAGTGAGAGTTAAGGCTATCACTCAAAGGGCATGTACTGTAAAAACTGTCATCACTAGACAATCCGTCGGAAGAAGATAAGGAAAAAACGTGTCACAATCATGTGTTAAAGACATTTTCAAATAATAAAAATAAACAAATAAATATCTAGATATAAATATGTATATATATGTGAATACAAGGTATTTTTACTATAATAAATAAAAATAAAAACAAATTAAAATTGTATAAATTTATGTATATGATAAAATATCTATAAATATAAAATATTGTATAATACAGTTTATTATTTACCTAAAATATATCAAAAGAATACAATAAAACCTTTGTAAATTCCATTCAAAGCACCCGCCAACTGCAAGGAGAGTAATATAAAAAAATACACAACATAACATAATAATAGCAAATTAGCAATACACATAACATCCTGCAATTTTGTTTACTTATAGTTTTCTATAGGCTTGGAATTATTATATATTTTAAACAATAGAGTTGAGACAAAGAAAACAAAACAATAAAAAAAAATTAAAAAAAAAAAAAAAAAACGTGACAAAACTAGGTATGCCAATTGTCGGGAAGCATGTCGGTCACCTCCATGTGGTGCTCTCTGGAAACGTATGGGCGGCAGCACCGTAGCAACTCCGTTGCGATGCTGCCGTCGACACGGCTAACGACCGACAGGGGCGGGGGGGAGTATATTGGGGACGCACGTTGTTCCGCTCTGCAGCAGACTGGAACTTCACCCCATTATACGCAACCTTAATCCTAAGGTCTAGCGTGCCGAGAGGATGAATGGCCGGAGGGCATCCGGTCGCTAGCGCTACACAAAAAAGGCGATATGGAAAATACTCCAAAAGGTATAACTCCCCAGGTGGGCAGCGGCAATAGCCGTCAATCCCACCCGGAGCTGGTGTCCGGCAAGCGCCCCGACTGGAAATCTGGGGGGGGGGGGGGCGCACATACCGCTTATCCGCACGCCGAGAGCGTCAAGAGCCGAGGAGGCTCCACCCGTTCTCGCAGCCTGGAGTTCTCGCAGGCTGTGAGAAAAGAGTGCAGGCGAGGCCCGATGGCCGGAAACGCCTGTGCGTCAGAGAGGAGAAAGGATCGCAGGGGTCAGAGTCGACGAGTGACTCAGCATTTGCTGTCGTCCTAGGAATCTCACACACAGAGAAAAAAAAATAATAAAAAAAAGAATAACAATAAAAAAAAAATTAACGATTTAAATTATATAGTTTTTTTTTCCTATACTTAAATTAAATACGATTCATACTATGTGTGAAATTCGCAAAGACGGCAGCACTGATTTTCAGTGATCACCTTTTTTTTTTTTTTAATATATGGCTTTTATTTGTGCCAAGAGAGCACAGATTATTTCGCCAATGTCACGTGCGATGGAGAAGACACGATGGAGAAGTGATCACCTTATTTCCGTACGTCAAGTGAACGACATTGTCAATAGTCCACTATTATATCGTGTTAAAATCAAATAAAAAAAAAATAACAGAAATAAAAACAAGTCTAGGATGCGCTCAGATACCTCGCGGCGGCAGTGGAGGTTGGACGTGTCGCACAATAGATTAAAATTTAAAACTAAATTATATTATATTACGCTGAGATCACAAAGATGCAGAAACGTGAACCTACCTACGAATTATTTAAGGAGAAAAAAAAATAATAGTAATAATAATAATAAGTGAGTAATATATACTAATTTCTGTTTTTCTTTTTTAAATGTGTTTTAATATAATCTAAATCACAATAATATTACTTTTGAATCTTTGCATTTTTCGTAGGTATAAATTAATATAGCGAACATATTATTACAGAAGGTCGCAAGCAGGTCGAGACGTGCCGTTTAACAAATATCATAACAATCAAATAGAGGTTGAAATCTATTCACTAAATAGTCTAACCAAGTCTGGTCAATACTCCACCTTGCCAATGTGCCAAGCACTGTAAGGTGAGTAGATTTGATTGCATATTAAAAACGTTATAAGATTATATTGAATTATCATTTTATAGTTATGACATATACATATATAAAATCTCATCTATATATACATACATACAGACACACATACCTACATATTATACACACACACACACACACACACGAACATGTATATATATCCATACATATGTATACAATTAAATATAAATCATTATATTATATTTAAATTAACAAAGATAAATAAAATCAATTGCTATGTTTGCTTTTGTTTATCAAGAAGAAATTTTCTGTATTTGTTTCTAAAATTATGAATTATATTTAGGTTCCTTAATGGCGGTGGAAGGTTGTTCCAGCACTTGGTGGCGGCGTATCGAAAACTACCACGCAAGGCAGCCGTTCTATGGAGAGGCATAAGAAGTAAATATGATTTCGATCTGGTTGCGTATGTGTTCGTATCGTGCGCCCAACGAAGCTTGTGATAAAGGTATGGCGGAAGTTTAAACTTGATTACCCCGAATAAGAGCGTCATAAAATGCAGTTGCCTACGGTACTCCATTCTCATAATTCCTGCGTTATTTAAATATTGTGTGACATGCGTACGTGGAGGTATATCGAAGAATATCTTGCACAAGCCTTTTGCACCTTTTGAATTAAATTTAAATATTGCAGGCGGAGATGCAGGCACGTCCCTCGGATGAACTGGGCGCTGATTTCCAACAGCTTGGCTGCTATTGAAAAGGTCGCAGACCGCTCCCGCAAGATGAAAGGCCTCGTCTGCGACCTGCGTGAGGCCACGCGCAATTTGGAGGCGGCAGTCTCTGAGCTCCTGCGGGGTCATTCCAAAGGCGCCGATGTGGAGAGGCTCGAGCGGGAGAATTCCGAGCTTCGAGCTGAACTCGGGACCGTCACTCAGCGTTTGGAGCAGCTGACGGCACAGTTTAACGCCTTCCAGGCAAAACAGGATCTTACTGTGTCTTCGGTTCCATCCAGCTCTGTGGCGACGCCCAAGCGCGCGACGCCGACAGCGACTACTGTTGCGGCTCCTGCAGCGCTAGCTCCTGTCGCGTTCAGAAAGCGTGCCCCTTTAGCTCAGGCTGGGATCGCTCCTACGGGGGCTGCGGCGATGCCGAGGGCTTCTGTTGCTCCACGCGCTCCTGTTCCTCAGGTGAGCAGTGAAGCCGGGCTCATGGAGCAAATCGGAGCCCTCATGGAGGATAAGCTAGCCGCCTTCAGGGCGGAGCTTTTTCCTGACAGGGCATATAGGCCTGCGTTGGCGAAGAGAACTGCGCCGATCCGACCAGTGGAGGCCCCTCGGCAGAGTTTCCTCCGTCCAAAAAACGGAAAAACAGGGGAGGAAGAGGAGGGTGGGATCGTCTCCTCCGACGGTCACTGTTTTACCACCGGTGCCAGCCCCCTCTCCCTCCTCCTCTCGTCCGACGGCTTCAGCCGCGAATTGGTCGACGGTGGCGGCCAGGAAAGTGCAATCTGGATCGCGGCCGAAGGCGCCTTCCCAGCCTGCGGCCCAGAAGGCACCTAAGAGGGGGCTTCCAAAGGTGCCGACGACTGCGGCAGTCGCCATAACGGTCGTCGAAGGCGCGACGACGAGCTATACTGAGGTCATGCGTGCTGCTCATACGCAAATGCAGCTCCGTGACCTCGGTATCGAGACGGTCGAGTTTAAAAAGGCCATCACTGGCGGGGTACTATTGAAACTCAGCGGCCCCGACAGTGGTGAGAAAGCCGACCGTCTCGCGGCGCAGATGCGTGAGGTCCTCAAGGACCTAAACGTGAGGGTGGCTCGCCCAATAAAAATGGGCGAGTTACGGGTGCTCGACCTGGACGACGCCACGACGCCGGAGGAGGTGGCTTCGGCCGTCGCAGAGGAGGGTGAGTGATCGGCGGATGACGTCACTGTTGGCGATATCCATCGGACACCCACGACGCTCGGCGCCGCCCACGTGAGGTGCCCTCTAGCCGCCGTGCGCAAGCTGGCGGTGACCTCACGCATCCGCGTGGGATGGGGCTTCGCCAGGGTTGAGGTGCTGGAAGCAAGGCCGCTATATTGCTTCCGGTGCCTCGAGAAGGGCCACGTCGGACGGATGTGCCCGAATGGGGCAGACCGAAGCGATCGGTGCTTCGCCTGTCGAGAGCGCGGCCACAGGGCGAGCCAATGCACGGCCAAGTCGCTTCGGTGCCCCTTGTGCTCAGATATGGGTCGCCCATCGGCCCATCGCCTGGGCGCAAAGGCATGCTGTCAGACGGGGGGTGGAAGGAAGAAGGGTAGAAAGACCGCCCCTTCCACCCCGGCTTGTACGACCGCCGAGGCTCCTGCCTCAACACCGGGCTCTGCCCCGCAGGAGGACATGGAGATATCCAATTCGCGGGAGTAGGGATGCTGCAGGCGAATCTGAATCACTGCCGCAATAAATAATAATAATAATAAATTTGATTTATTTAGGCATCTTTGGCCCACTTGTTAGTAAGCTAGGCCGCACACCAGGCATACAACTGTTTCTCCACAACTGTCGCGCCACATTTGAAATGCGACACATTTAACGCCCCCATAT